>NW_023602073.1:116342459-116382459 GCF_014898055.3 Talpa occidentalis | reverse complement strand
CAAACTCCACACACTGATCCACATGGAATTGGGCTTTTCCTCATGATATTATCCTGAAACAATATTGAACACAAGTGTTATTTAAGAACCTGCTGTACTCTATTCTTTGGAAAAAGAGGGAAAAAACCCAAAACTAATTTCACTATTATTTTTGACAAAGTATAGCCATGTGGGTATTAAACATTATAAAGCTCAGTTAAATTTGAATTAAATTTCCTAGAGGGAAAATAGCTAAACACCTCTGAGTGTCTCAATTTTTAAATGGTTGAGTGAATTTAATTCAGCCTTTTAATTGCTTTTCACAAAAGCAAGTTCACCTCAGATTGAATGTAGTTGACTTCAGCCCAAAGGAGGAAACTTTTGAGACTTAATAGCCCATGCTACCACTGGAACATGAGATCTGTTTATTGAATTTCTTGCACTGCCAGGAGTTTAGATTGGAGGCTGCTTATTTTGAAAATTGCTTGGACCCAGATTTACTCCTCCCTGCCTTCCCCTCTCCCCCCTCCCCTCATTTCCTCCCCATCTGCTTTGCGAAGAAACTAGCCCAAAAAGGGTCTAAAATTCTTTGAGATTTTCTTGCCATTCTTTTTTCTTTTCTTTTTATTCTCTTTACCATCACTGTCTTATTATAATCCTAACAGACACTGTTTTTCCCTGAGGTATTTAAAATATGTTGAAGACATGAAGTCTTTTCCTCCTAAGTATTTCATTTACATCTGCAAACATTTTTTTTTGTATCACCATAATGCAAGAGCATACTTAAAACTATTTATAGCAATTTCTTTTTTTTTTGTGCTTTGATATACTGTATATTTATTTTTTTTAAATAAATTTATTTTTATATTCCCCATACAATTGCAACCCCCTTATTTTGACCTCAGTCCCTCCCCTCCTCGCCCCCCACCCCCCATAGAGTGTCTCTGGTTCATAGTTGTTTGTTGATTTTGATTTTCACTTTCTTATAGTTATTCATTTTCCTGGTCCCTTATTTAAGTTTTCTAGATTCCTGCTATGAGTGAGACCATCCGGTATTTTTCTTTTTCTTTCTGGCTTATTTCTCTGAGCATGATCCCTTCCAGAGCCATCCATGTTGCTGCAAATTGCATGTGTTTATCTTTTTTGAATGCTGAGTAATAGTCCATGGTATATATGTACCACATCTTCTTGATCCAGTCATCTATTTTTGGGCATTTGGGTTGTTTCCAAAGCTTAGCTATTATAAACAGTGCTGCTATAAACATAGGGGTGCAGGTGCTCTTTGGAATTAATGTTTCTGTGTCCTTTGGGTAAATACCTAGGAGTGGAATTGCTGGATCATATGGAAGCTCTATGTTTAGTAGGTCCAGAAATCTCCACACAGCTCTCCATAGTGGTTGGACCAGTTTATAGCAATTTCTTAATACCAACTAATACTCATTTTGTGTTTAAATTTCCCAGTTAACCAAAGCATGCCTATTTACTTTTAGTGTGTACAAACAAGTACCTAAATAAGTTTTACACATTAAAGTTAGTTATTATGTCTCTTAAGTCATTTTTAACCCACTGCTGGTACCCACCCACATATGTTTTAATATTTTCCCCACAAGAAAATCAAGTTCAGCCATACAACTCACATCCTAAAGTAGACTAACTGCTCCCGAGTTGGGTTTCTGTTACTGGAGCACTATTGCTGTATTTCTCTATAAACCTGAAGTTAGACCTACATAACTGAGTTAGATTCAGGCTATGTGTTTTTGTAAAAGCACTTTAAAGGTATTATGCACTGCTCATTGTATTACAAGATGCATATATTATTGGTTATAAATACTGCCCTACTTATAATGGTGCTAAGAACAATCAGTGACTTCAGGAAGTGCCAGCTTCAGCCCTCCAGTATAGACATTCCTTCTCCCCTTATGACCTGTGAGTATCCCCAACGACCTGTATGATAAGTCCCTATCTCAATAAAACTACTCTTCCTCATCACTATTTCTGTCAGTGGGTCTATTGACCATTGTTGCTTCCCCAATTTTTATGTAAATGAAATTTTAAAACCCTATCCTCATAAATGTTTTGATTTAGTAAGGTTTTTTTGTTTTGTTTTTATGCATACAGGAACTGGGGTATAGGCCAGAGGTGCAGGGGGTTGAGAGGATTCACCAGAGACAGAGTGGTGGATTTACTGAACAGAACAGGTGGATTTACTGAAATACACTGCCTAAGAGGACAGCAGGTGAGACAACAGAGGTCTGCTGTGCCATGTGTGGGTCAGCTCCCTGGCTGGGAAGGAACTCAGGCACCAGTGGCTGGTGATTGGCAATAGCTTGATAGCAGTGGACTTTAACCCCTATGCCACCAGGGAGCCCCAGGCAAGGCTTGTTGTTTGTTTGGTTTTTGCATTTGGGTTTTTTGTTTTGTTTACAGCCAGTTAGTCCCAACAATTCTGAGAACTATTGGGGGAATTGAGAGTCAAAGAGATTGTAGCAGGCATGTGCACTTTGTCCAAAGTGGAATACAGCCACTTGTCTTAAAATTCAAAGGCTGTAGGATAGTTTCTTGCCCTTTATCTGCAAAGGAAATTTGTGTTCAGGGGAGAGCAAGTTAAAGAAAAGATGTGTGAGAGGAACACAATTTCCGGTGGCAATTTATGCAAACAATTTTAAATTAATTGTTTTTGGTTTCTCTAAAAGGTGATACATTTGCCACAGAAAATGAAGATTTTCCCAAATCCCTTTAGTAACCATATGCTTTTATTGTATTGTGTTAAATTCAGCAGTGCTGAATGCAGAAAGTGATACACAATTGTGAAGACTGCAATGTGGTATGAATTTTATAAAATTTATTTTTTCCTCTCAACTTATATTTCATACCTTGTTAAATGTATGATAAGGTGACACCTCTCTCCCAACTGAGATTTGCTATTTTCTGGTCAGTAAACACTGATTGTTTTTTCCTTTGTATGTGGTGCACTCACATATGTTCCCACAAACCTTCTTATTTCTTTTTCTATTTTCCACAGTATGCTCAAATGATTCCCAAATTGACACTCTTTTCTAGGTGTCAGAAATGTCATATTGGCTTAAATAGAGGTCCTGAAATGTATTGCTTGTCCTAGACTTAAAAATGAAATCCAGAATGGAAAATTAAGTTTCAGAGAATAGGAACTATAGTTGTGTTCCAATTTTAGGGAAAGATATTGATATATAACTGAACTCAATTTTTTTTTTATTTTAAAAAATCACTACAACATCTCTTTGCTATTCAGAGTGTATCTTCCAGAGACCTGCATAACAGTCATTACCAGGAGTCAAGACCTGCAGGATTTCCAGGCCCTGCATTTTAATAAGATCCCCAGGTGACTGGTATGCACACTGAAGTTTGGAAGCATCTCTTTAGTCTACTGAAACCTTCATATGTAGAGCATCAGTGAGGAGCTAACTTTGTTAAGCAAAGTTGAATGACAGTCATCTCTTTTCCTACTCTTATAATAGACTAGTAAAGAGTGCTTCCTTAAATAGCTAAATAGTTCTTACAAATTTCACAAGAAAGTGAATTAAATATGACTATTTTCCTCAAATTAATTTTGAGACAAAAGGAATATGACTATGAATAACTATAATGTGGACTTTAATAGCAGTAGTGCAAATAATGTGATCTTGGGGAAAGTCTTCAATTGCTCTGCTTCACTTTTCTCATCTCTAAGATGGGTGACTTTGGCAATGCCAGCCTTGCACTTTAGGAGTTAAAATTGTGAATCTTTCTCTCACACATACATTTTTACTCTCACAGATATATTTTTCAAAAAATGAACAAGAATCAAAATGTATTGGAACTGGAAAAAATCATAAAATTAATTATAAACAGGTTCTTACTAATACTTAGCATTTATTATTAATCATTGTACTCTACAATGATTGGAGTCACAGGAAATTTCAGATCCCATTTCAGCCCTCTGGGCTGATTTACTCCACTTCTCAGACCCTCAAGTTCTTCACATTTGTAACAGTGATACTAGAACGAACAGGTGATGAAGGATGTTACATGCTGAAAAAAAAATTAATGGAGTGGACATCAGTTGTGCTGCATTGGAAATGTCCTGTCTAAAGCTAGGATGTATGTATTTGGGTAACTGAGATATTAGTCTATATATGTATCACTGTATGCAAGTTTGCATAATATGTATAAAAGCTTCCATAATTTTAAAAGTGAACCAACAATGTCTTCCATCAAACATGATCATAACAAAGATCAACTAAGATAATAAAAAGTCCTTAGAAGATACTATATCACTGTTTAATAATAAATGCTAACTGTTAGTAAGAACCCTTTTATAATTAATTTTATGTTCCAATAACATTTTGATTCTTGTTGATTTTTTGAAAAATATATATGTGAGAGTAAAAATGTGTGTGTGAAAAAGAAACATTTAAATCTTTAGCCTCTAAAGTACAAATGAACTTTGCCTGTACTAAGTAATATCGGATATTTATTTATTTATATGGGCTCCAGAGGGAAAAGTCAATATCTGGTTATACTTTATCTGCATATTGGCAATATGTATATTTAATGTGAAACTAAAGTAAGAAAATAGAGCATGTTGTAGAGACAGGAAAGCTTTCTTGCATTTTATGTTCATTTCAGCAGTTGCACTTGGACATTCCATCAACATCCTGATGTTATTTGCAAAGATCAGCAGCCAATATTCTTAACTTCCTTGTTCTGAATATATAGTCAATAAAGTTTTCTTAGACTTGGTGTCAGAAATGTCACCCTGGCTTAACACTTAACATTTTCTCCTTAAATTTTCATCTGTGAAATTAAGATACTTTTTTCAAGCAATGTGTCCAATTGGTTGCATACCCTCAAAACACTTGTAACTTAATGATAACAGTAGGGAAAGTCTTGTTTTCCACTATCAGAGTCACATTGTTTATTTTCAGTATCATTTTTAGAAGTGTCAAGGCCAAACTCTACTTCCCGGCATCTTGTCTTTAATCCCAGAAACCTGTTACAAAGTCTGCATGCCCCATTTCTGAGAAGCTAGCCCAGGAGATTGCCCCTGGATCCCACAGAACATGCTCCCAGGCTGCCCAGTGAGAAACGCGTTCCCAGGAATATTGCAAACTGCGACCTGTGGTGGAGAAAAAAGTGGGACTCTGCAAGCTCATTTACCTTGCGGGTCTCTTGGAAATGAGGACTTGACCTCGTTGTAAATCACCAAAGGACTCAAGAGTCCACAATGCCCACTTTGGATGATGCTGACCTAGCGGTTAGTGGGCCCTAGATAAATATTGGGGGAAGCATTCTAATTAGACTTTCTGGCTCTCTAGAATTCTTAGCACACATACCCTTACTTATCGTACCACACCCATTGATGGTGTCATTTTAAACATGAGGAATAATACACACAAAATAGATAAATTTTTGGGCCTCCCTGGTGGCACAAGGGGATATTAAGCACAGCACTGTGAAGCTATCCACAGCCTCTGCAGCATGAGTATGATCCCCAGTCAGTCAGGGAGCTACCCACATGGTGCAGCAGACCTCTCCTGTCTCGCCCACTGCTCCCCTCAACAGTGTATTTCAGTCCGTGTGCCTGTTCTGTTCCCCACTCTGTCTCTGGTGAATCCTCTCACCCCTGCACCTCTGGCCTGTACCCCAGTTGTTGCATTCATGAATAAATAAATCTTTTAAAAAATAGATAACTTTTCAAGATTATAGAGCCATGAATGCTGGAATCTGGAAATCTGCTAATTTAAAGCAATACTCTTGATACTTTAATATCTGTAATATTTTTAAATAAAAATAACAATGAAAGTATATTGACTTTTTACTATATGCGTGTCCCTATGTTCAGTACTGGTAAGCATTATCTTACTTTTGCTAGTGATACCTTTGTGTACTGGACACTATCATAATCTCTGTAATAGAGATGGTAAAGTGAAGAGGTAAAAAGGATTGCCCCAAGGCCACACAACTAGCACTGGACAAGGTTATGTGGGAACCCAGAATTATTATAACCATTGTGCTGTGTTACCTCCCAAATATATGGGAATAATTTATAACATTAGAAAAGTGATAGGTATATAAACCCTCTTTCCCCACATCCATAATCTTTAACTTCAGCAGGAATCACAAGACTGGAGTGTGGTGAAGAACTATAGTTCTCACCAATTCTATTTATAGTATATTAAAAAATAACATTAAGCTAGATTTTGAGGGTTTTTTCTGTTGGATATAAATAATGATTTATAGTATTAATGGTTAAATTATTTGTTGTTTGCTTAATGAATTGCTTATAATCAAAAGGTTGAAATAAATAACAAAAACAGTAACACATAGGAACTTTTATCATATTACTTCTTTTGATCTTTATCCAGAATATGATTACTTTTAGATTTTCCCCTATTTTTGTTATGATTCATATATGCAGAGATTTGAGATCTGGCAATTATAACTTTTAAAATGTGTTAATGTTTCAATTATTGATGTCTTTGCACAGTGATAGAAATAGTATCACAAAATATGTGAAGTCATGGATAGGACCTCCTAAATTGATTTGTTACATTTTCATTCATTCAAATAAGTTTCAGTGATTGTTTCAGCTGATAAGAAGCATTGCATTGAGAGTTTACATGGAGAGACTTGGCAATAAGTTCATTGTGTTTCCTTTTATTTTACTTTCAAATGTCTTTCATCCGCCAAGACAAAAGTATTACCATCTTCATGAGATCACTAGTCATCGTTGACATCTATTTTTACGTGTGGTGAGAATAAAGTTTAAGGAGATTCTAAGCCATTTTGCAGAACCAGCTCGTATGCTCCTTCTTAGTCTATAGCTGTGACTTCTTTCAGCAGAGTATTTGTTTTCCTTTCAGGACAACTAAAGATTATGAATAATTATTTTCTTGTATCA
Organism: Talpa occidentalis; assembly: GCF_014898055.3. NCBI lineage: Eukaryota > Metazoa > Chordata > Mammalia > Eulipotyphla > Talpidae > Talpa > Talpa occidentalis. Next base: position 116,375,561 of record NW_023602073.1, on the reverse strand, counting down.
TCATAATTTCTGTTATATTCTTTTTACTCTCATACAACCACTTAGGTCCTCCTGCCTTTTCCTCTCCTAACAACACAGAGTAAACAGGTAGGCACAGATGGAAAAGAGCGAAGATTCTAAGTATGGCCAACATTGAAATCAGTAATACTTTGGGAAATCTGTTCACCTTACCACCAGACAAAGAACTCTAATAATTGTAAGCTTCCCTTTGTGGTTGAAAGATTACAGTCATCAAGATCTCACTTGATCTTAGACATGGGAAGAAATTTTCTCACACCCACATGGGGATGATTTTCATATGTTCAGACCTGTTGTAACTTGAGTACTAGTACAGCAAGGATACAACTGTAATGAAATCAGATTTCTAGAAATGGTTTCACTTGTGATATTTTAGAGCATTATTTCCCAAATTGCAGATTGTGGCCCATTAATAGACAATAAAGTCAGTTTGGTTGGTATAACCCACATGCTTTTCATTTAAAAGTGAACTTAGAATAGAATGGGAAATATCAGAGTACATTACAAATAATAAAATTACATTAGATTTTTGTTTATTATTTATACATGCACATGCATGTGTGCTTAAGTTGTGATGAAAAAAGTATGTTCTAACCCTAGATCATAATAAAAATTAGAATACTGTTGTCTTATTCTGGATACTAGTTAATAGTCTTAAGAGTGTTTTTGAACTCTTCATTTCACTTGAAACATTTTCCAACAAGTACATTTTGATTTTTTTTAAAGCCTAAATCATGACTTCCAGTATTGCAAAACTTAGACCATACCAGGTATACCTTAATTTCATCCTCTGTAAGTGGAACATGATTACTTATCAAAGGGAAATAGTCTTTTAAGGAAGTTATTGTTTTCCTTTCTTGGTGGGTGGAATTAGAGTAGACTAAATAAACCTTTGTCTCGTGTAGACAAGCATCTAGGGTTTGTTTTAAGCTAATTTAAAAAATACCTTGTCTATCCATATTCCAGAATAGCTGATGTTAAAGGCAGAAAGATAGAGATATATTCATTCATTTCAGGCATTTGAGAACAGATTTTGACCCCATGTCTCTGTTTTTAGAACCTGAACTTTATTTTCAGGGATTACTTGTTCACATGCCTCTCTTTCTCCTTCACTGTGAGTTCCTTGAAGTGGAAACTACGCTTGACTAAATTCCTAGCTATTTGTTGAGTAATTTTTTTTAAAGATTTATTTATTCACACATACAAGAACTGGGGTACAGGTCAGAGGTTGGGGGGAGGGGGGTGAGAGGATTCACCAGAGACAGAGTGGGGAACAGAACAGGCAGATTGACTGAAATACACTGATGAGGGGAGCAGTGGGTGAGATAGGAGAGGTCTGTTGCGCCATGTGGGTAGCTCCCTGGGCAGGAATTGAACTTATGCAGCAGTGGCTGTGGATAGCTTCACAGTGCTGTGTCTTAACCCCTTGTGCCACCGGGGAGACCCCTGTTAAATAAATTTTTTAATGATGTTTTGTGCATGTTGGTTTATAGAGACCTCTTTTAGTCTGCCAGTTAAAGTTAATGTTGAAAATAGCCGTGAATATTTCAAAGACCATTAAGTGAATTTGACATTTTAAATTATTTTATTTTTCTGATTTTGTATATATTAATGTAGTCATATAAATTCTTTAATTTATATAAATGTATAAATAAAGTGAAAGTCACTTGTAATTCCACACCATAGAAATACTTGAAGACATTTTCCCTCTCATTTCTATGTTTATAGTCTATATTTTGTTTTAAAATTAGTCTTCTAAAATTTGAGTTTAACTTTTACTTAGTATCACACTGCTTAGAGATATCTTGGTTCTACTGTTGTTTCCTAATTTAGATTGCTTCCAAGTGTTCAGAACTTGAACATTTAAATTTTGTGTAGCTGTCACTTAGGAAGTTATAAAACATTAATTGCAGCTTTTTCCAAAATCTAAACTTCACCCATTGTTTTGAGGAAGTTGTACGTCAATCTCACAAACCAGTTATGGCTCCTGGCAAGTCCCAGGATTCAGACACATCCTGGAGGGAGCCGCTTCAGATATTCTACAGTGGAGGGGAACTTCCAGGCCTAGGAGAGAAAGAAATGATACATAGTTTAGTCATCATGTGTCTGGGTAATTAAATTACAGTTCAAAAGAAGAAAAAGATAAACACGGTGAGGTAGCCACTTTTAAAGAGTAGACAAATTCCCTGTGGGGATGCTTCCTCCTCCCTGCTCTTTCTACCTCCCCTCTTTGATGGTGGGTTGGTAGCAGTTTAATCGAACTGTCACTATGTACTTATGCACCACTTTGTTGCACTACCCACCTCCCAATACCATGTGAAGCTTAATCATAAACCAGGGTTGATTTCCCCCCTAAAGATTGACCTTTTTTATTTTAACTTTTCAAAATCCTGTAAACCCTCATTACCCAGCTACAGCAACCATTAACATATTGTCATCTGTTTTTACTTACCCTGATCCCTCTTTTGAACCTAGACAGACTCAATACCCAGTGTTTGTAGACAAACATGAGAAACCTGGATAACAAATTTGATACAAAAACATCTAGAATGAAAGTCATGATAAAAATAATTTAAATAGCAGAAACATACAGGATAACAAAATCCAGATAGTTTTGAAAAGTATAAAATAGAAAATAAAGTGAAGGCATTTTCATCCCCAGCCAACCAAACTTATCCAGACTGACAACTTTTCAATTAAACTTTTTATTCTGTAATCATTGTAGATCATATTTAGTTGTTAGAAATAATGCAGAGAGATATAAACCCTTTGCTTAGTTTCCCCCGGTGATAATATCTTGTGAAACTGTATTATAATATCACAAGCAGGATATTAATGTTGATACACAAAATAGGGAGCTTGAACTGACAGTTTTTAAATAACTTGTCTTTTTTCAGTGACTGATAAAGTCTGGCTGTGAGACTGATAAAGTCATGGAGTCCAAGCTTCTGTATTGGCTCCCCTTGGCTTGCATATGCCTTATTCAGTCATGATCCTGGAGGCACTTTCTCTCCTGAGGAATTTTTCATTTTCCTCTTAGGCATATTTGAAGTCCTTTTTGTCCCCTCCCAGGTTTATGGAGATATAACTGACATATGACAACGTGCAAGCTTAAGGTGTACAATGTGTTGAGTTGATGTCCTGAATATATTGTGAAATTATTACTACTTAGTGTTAGCCAACACCTCCATCACCTCAGATAATTACCATTTCTTTCTTGTGGTGAGAACGTTTAGGATCTACTCTCTCAGCAACTTTCAAGTATATAATAGAGTAGTGTGACTATATCTAGTCCTTTGAAATCATCAAAACTGTGGAAGAATAACAGAGTAAAAATTCCTGATCTAGCTAATACCTGTGGGATTATTTTTTATACTCATGCTTGCCACAGAAAACTAGACTCTCCTACCATAGGCAAGAGTGAAATTATAACTTCTGATGACAAATTGTTTCTCAATAAATTAAGACAGTAATTCCTTTCAATTCTTTGGGCAGAACAAAAAGACTTTCATTCTGATTGTTAATGGAAAAGTAAATTTTTTCCGAGACATCTCAGATCCTGCGTACAAATGAATGATAGGAGTGTTGAAGACTTAAAGTTGCTTATGTTCTTCCAGTATCACTGGGTCAAATGAGTTTTCTCTTCGGCTTTAGAGTAAGATTAGAAAGAAGTATAATTATAGAGTTGAATAAAAATGACCTCTAGAATTGTCTGACATGGCACTTAAAGACATTTTAGAATGCAATAACCATGTATAGGTTGGCTCACATAATTAATTGCACCTCATTTTATATTTAGCTGTGTTACTGGAACAGGTTTCTTTTATTAAAGCAGAATCTCACAATACTAAGTGAAGTCATTTAAGTGTTTGGTAATATCTTTGTGGCTCAGAGAAAGTTAATTGTATATTGTTTGTACACTACTTACCTTGGGCTGTCCTATCAGTGCTCAAAATGACAAAGACCTGGCAGGGAAGAAGGGCATTTTTTTCCTTTAGAGGGGCAGCTGCCATTCACTCACCCTTTGAGAATGCCTGTTCAGATAGTTGCTATGACTTCCAGTTTTCAAAATAAAATATTGTAAATTGGATTTTTTTTTATTAATGCCGTTAGGGGCAGGCAGATAATTGAGATTCTAATCAAAACTGTGCACTGTGCACAATTTGATTCTATGTAGTCTATTTTCATTTAATTCTCAACAGTTTTTGTTCTTGCTGCCTGAAAGCCAAGGAGTATAGCTATCACGTCAGATTTAACAATCACTGTAAAACCTTTGCCTTCAAACCTGATTGTTTTCTGGGTTTCTATTTCTTTTTTTCCTTTTAAGATTTATTTACTTTTGTATACAAGCTCTGGAGTGTAGGCCAGAGGTGTGGAGTGGTGAGAGGATTCACCAGAGACAGAGTGGGGAGCAGAACAGGTGGATTCACTGAAACACGCTGAGGGGAGCAGCTGGTGAGACAGGCGAGGTCTGCTGCGCCATGTGAGTGGGGATCAAACTCCATGCTGCAGTGGCTGCAGATAGCTTCATAGTGCTGAGACTTAACCCCTTGCGCCACCAGGGAGGCCCCTGGGCTTCCCTTTCTATCTAGATTAGTGTCAGTTTTCCAGTCAGTTGTAGACTCAAAAACTCAGGGTGTTTTTTTCCCCCTCCTCTTGTCTAGCTAAAACCTGAGTATTAGCTAGCCAAAACCTGAGTCTGGGTTTTTCCTTATGAATTTCCCACATTATTTTCTTTCCCTTACTTCCTATTCCAGCTATTCTATTCCTAGGCCTTACACTGTCCTGATTCAAATTCTTCGCATTCAAGTTTCAAATATCTCTTTCATTATCTCCTTTTCAAAAAACAAGCTCCTCCCCTCACCCTGCACCCCCAGCCCTGGGCCTGTATTGCCCAGCATATAAATTCCACAACTTCAGCGAAAATCTCTAGGTTTCCTAGTAGTTTTATTTTCAGCCGTCTAGCTATATTTCTCCCTAGTATTCTCTAATCCATTACATCTTACAGTCAACTCTCACCCCTACTCCAGCCTCTTCACCAAGGCCGCTGGGAATCTGGTGGGCACTTCTGGATAATAGGTGATTACTTTCTTTAGCCCTTGTTTGCTGAGATGTGTAGATTCTGTGGTTCTCTGCTGCCACTCTTTTTATTTTATTTTTTTTAACCTTTTGGCCTAGACCTTCATAATCATTTAGACAGCAAGTCTCAGGGCAAGAAGGAGGCAGAATAAAGGCAGATCCCAGGTGAATCCTACTCTAGCAAGCAAAGAAGCTGAAGGAGGGGGAAAGCTGCCTTGGCTTCAGGTTCTGATGACTCCCAAGTTGGAGCTTCTCTGTGGGGGATGTAGGGGACAAAAGACTTTCTTTCTCTACCTCAGAGATTTCCTTCTCAAGCAGATTTCTACTTTCCCTCTCTCCAACTAATGCTGGAAGTTCTGCCTAGTTTATGTAAAGCCGTGCTGACCACAGGCCTTTTGTAAGCTAAATGGCCTGCATGTTCGTATACCATGCAGCTCACCCCGTGGGCTTGCCATTAGATATTTGTGTGGTTAACTTGGTCACTTTATTCTACAAGAGCCCCTTGTTGGTCATTTGGTAATTTTCCCTATTCAGAAAAGCCTAAAGGATATTTCTTGTTTTAATGAAGTACTGATAATTCACTGAAATAGATTCTTGCTTTCCTCTGCACTTGAAGCTTCTGATCCAGCACATAGTGCCTCGCATCTTGCGTGATTTGCTGCCACTTTTCCCTGAGTTCTAGGAAGCAATTGTGGCTGCTTTTATGTATCTCCAATGGTTTACTGTCTGCTATGTAGCAAGCAGTCAATACAATAGATTCTTGTTCGCTAATGGTATATTCTGAGTCTGTCAGGAAACTTTAATCTGTGACTATGATTTCTGAGAAATGGTTGTCAGTACCCAGCTAAATGACATGCTCTAAGACAAAGTTCTTTCAGCTAAAGCCTCAGATTCTATCAGGACCATTTTGCATACACTGTTTCACTTAATCAGTATAATAATCCTCTGAAGTGAGTAATTTTTTGTAATTGCTATAAGGCATTGGCTTTTAGGGGATTGTTTGCCAATTGGTAAAACCACAAAAGGCAAATCTATAAATACCAAGAGCCTACTGTGCTATAATGTGGATTGGTAGCTGGATAGGTGATTAGAAAAAGTCATATGATTAAATGATGTGCTTACTACGGGCTTTCCATTCTAATGTATGCAAGATTTTGATGAACAATGTTTAGACGATTAACCTGGGATTCAAGTTGAAATAACCTGAAACAATGGATGCTCTTTAATAATTTAATCGTTTTTTAAAGTTTTTCCCCATCTCTCCGAAGAATGGATAAAATACATGATTTGCAGATTGTGGTAGACTCTCCAGTCCTTAGTGAGAACTAATTTCACTTATTTACTTTTTACCTTCTTTAACAGGTGATGGCTGTGGGCACATAGTGGCTTATCAGGACAGTGGCACAATGACTTCCAAGAATTATCCAGGGACTTATCCCAATCACACAGTTTGTGAAAGGACTATCACAGTACCAAAGGGGAAGAGATTGATTCTGAAGTTGGGAGATTTGGATATTGAATCCCCGCAGACCTGTGCTTCTGACTATCTTCTCTTCACCAGCTCTTCTAAACAGTATGGTAAGAAAAGAGATCTGGGTTTCTATGAGCATGAGAAACTTGTAATTTGGGGAGGAGGGCAACTCGTGTGTTAATTAGTACTAGAGCCTGGGAAGATTAGAAGAGAAACTTGGTGTTTGTAAACTCTCAGGGTAGCTCACATGGATACATTTATTTCTTAATGACAAAGACATCTAAGTAGATGTTAGTGTTAGCCCTGTGTGAGTCTCAGGAGCTTTGTTTGGGTTTGTGTCTTGCTGGGAATAGAACTGGAGATATATGGCATCTGGCTAAAACATCAAGAGTTCATTCATTTGTGTGACATTCATTTATTGAATAGAGATTCAAGTACTCTGCAAAGAGCTGGATGGGATATAACCACAAAAAAGGCAAAGTTCCTTCTTTCATGGAGCTTATATTGGGGAAGGGAAGTAAAGAAGGAGGGGGGAGAAAAGTAAGCAAATGCATCTATACTATGAGAAGTAATGAGAAAGAAAAATGAGGCACCCGAAAGTATATAGAGGCTGTTTTTTTTTTTTAACGCGTTTGTACAGCTTCAGCTGCAATGATCAGGAAGACGTTTCCAGTAAGGGGACATTGAGCAGAGCACCTGAATGAGGTGATGGAATGAGCCATGCTCTTATATCTAGGCTCAGAGTTTTCTAGGTAAGGGAACAATTGCAAAGACAGTTTCCAGAATAACCTTGAAATTAAGTTTTTGTGCTTGGGGGATATATCGTTAGCATATCGGATCCTGAAATTGCCAGCCCTATAATTATAGTCACTCTCCAGGCCTAAATCCAAGGAAAGAACTTGGGTTTAGACAAATTGAAAACAAACACAAAATCTTATACACACATTCTTTTGAGTGTAAAACTCCAAAAAGGATAAAGTTTTTAGATACAATCTGGTCTACCTTCAAGTTCTATAGGCAATTTCTCAAATACATGTGGCATCCAGGCCATCTTTACCTTTGTACCTGAAGTTTAGTCACTGAAGCAGGTGCTTCCTGCCAGTGCTGCTTCCTCCCACCTCAGAAGTTTCCAAAGTATCCCTGAGGCTGATATGTCCTCCATATTTCTAAAGTTTTGAGTTTTTGTTCAGGACCTAGACTCTTCACTTGGAAATGATTTATGAATTACAATTCACTTTTAACAATAAAGCCTTGAAATCTAATTTTTCTCTTTAATTTTTTAAATATCGTCATGTTATTCTTTTAAAAATAGAATATAAACTTATTATAGACATAAACATATTCATTGTCCATTATATCCAGGTATATACTTGGCCCTTTTATAGATTTTCTGGAACCCTTGCTTCATCCTGCAAGGTAAATGTTATATTATCTCCTTTCTACAAATGGGAAAGCAGAGGCACAGTGAGTTTTGAGTAGCATGCCAAAGATCACACAGCTAATTAAGGACTGAAAGGAAGATTTATATCTATGTTTTTGTGACTCTAAGTCTGTCTGCTTTTCACTCCTGGTCCCACCACCTAAAGAAAACCATAGTGAATTATTACCCTTTGCAGATGAACCAACCCAATATTACATAATACAGCAATTTTCTCTAAAGTGCAGGTGTGGTTAATATTTTTGTTTGGAAATGTTCTTAAGATAAAACATTTAATGATGCTCAGAATTCTTTTGTGGCTGCTTTAGTGATTTTCTTATCAGTCACACTAAGGTAAATCCAGTAGACAAAGATAAATGAAATTATAAAAAAAAGGTACAAAGAAAGGAAATTGGAATATTTCAATTCTATAAACTTATTTAAAAACAATTAAATGGCTTAGGGTCACATAGAAAATATACACTTACATTTATGATTTATCAGTTTTGTGTCTTTTGTAGTTATAAAATTGTTCTAGGAGGAGCTGCTTGTGTACTTACAATGCTTAATTCAGTGGCTTGAATGTAGTAGAAACTCAGTAAATTTTTTTTTAAAGATTTATTTATGCATACAAGAGCTAGGGTACAGGCCAGAGATGCGGGGGCAGCGGGGGGGGGGATGAGAGGATTTACCAGAGACAGAGTGGGGAACAGAACAGGCAGATTGACTGATGTACACTGCTGAGGGGAGCGGCGGGCAAGTCAAGAGAGGTGTGCTGCGCGATGTGGGTTGTTCCCTGGCCGGCCAGGGATTGAACTCGTGCTACAGAGGCTGAGAATTGCTTCATAGTGTTGTGCTTAACCCCTTGCACCACCAGGGAGCCCTGAAACTCAGTAAATTAATGTTTGTTTTTTTGTTTTATTTTATATATTTTTTTACATCATTTTTCATTTTTGCACAATGTATGCATTTTCATCTTGGTTATATTCCCCATACAATTCCCACCCCCCCTTATTTTGACCCTAATCCTTCCTCCCTTCCCCACCCCCCCATAGTGTGTCTCTGGTTTACAGTTGCTTGTTGATTTTGGTCTTTATTATAATTAGTCTTTCCTGGTCCCTTATTTAGGTTTTCTAAATTCCTGCTATGATTGAGACCATTCGGTATTTTTCTTTTTCTTTCTGGCTTATTTCACTAAGCATGATCCCTTCTAGCTCCATCCATGTTGCTGCAAATTGCATGAGTTTATCTTTTTTTTTTTAAGGATTTTTTTTATTTATTCATTTACACAAGAACCAGGGTACAGGCCAGATGCACAGGCAGGTGAGAGGATTCACCAGAGACAGAGCGGGGAACAGAACAGGCAGACTGATGAAATACACTGTGAGGGGAGCAGTGGGTATGACAGGAGAGGTCTGCTGTGCAATATGGGACCCTTGTCTGCTGGCTGGGATCAAACCTGCACTGCAGAGGCAGCGGACAGCTTCACAGCGCGGTACTCAACCGCCTGCACCACCAGGGGAGACCCAAGTTTATCTTTTGTGATTGCTGAGTAATATTCCATTGTGTATATAAACCACATCTTTTTTTTTTTTTTAAATATTAAATTTTATTTTATATTCCCCCATACAATTGCAAACGCCCCATTCTGACCCCAATCCTTCCCCTCCCGCCCCCACCCCCAAAAAGTGTCTCTGGTTCATAGTTTTTTGTTGATTTTGATTTTCACTTTCTTATATTCATTTTCCTGGTCCCTTATTTAAGTTTTCTAGATTCCTGCTATGAGTGAGACCATCCGGTATTTTTCTTTTTCTTTTTGGCTTATTTCGCTGAGCATGATCCCTTCCAGTGCCATCCATGTTGCTGCAAATTGCATGTGTTTATCTTTTTTGAATGCTGAGTAATATTCCATGGTATATATGTACCACATCTTCTCGATCCAGTCATCTATTTTTGGGCATTTGGGTTGTTTCCAAAGCTTAGCTATTGTAAACAGTGCTGCTATAAACATAGAAGTGCAGGTGCTCTTTGGAATTGATGTTTCTGTGTCCTTTGGGTAAATACCTAGGAGTGGAATTGCTGGATCATATGGAAGCTCTATGTTTAGTAGGTCCAGAAATCTCCACACAGCTCTCCATAGTGGTTGGACCAGTTTGCACTCCCACCAACAGTGCAGGAGAGTTCCTTTTTCTCCACATCCTCGCCAACATTTGTTGTTGCTAGTTTTTTTAATATGTGCCATTCTCACTGGTGTGAGATGGTATCTCATGGTAGTTTTGATTTGCATTTCCCTGATTACAAGTGATGTTGAACATTTTTTCATATGTCTGTTGGCCATTTGCATTTCCTCTTCAGAGAAGTTCCTTTTAGCTCTTCTGCCCATTTTTTGACTGGATTATTTTCTTTGTTGTTGCTGAGTCTCATCAGCTCTTTGCAGATTTTTGTGATCAGTCCTTTATCATTAGTGTTGGGTGCAAAAATGTTCTCCCAGTTGGTGGGGTTTCTCTTTGTTTTTGTTATTGTCTCTTTTGCTGTGCAGAAGCTCTTTAATTTGATGTAGTCCCAGCTGTTTATCTTTCTCTTCACTATCACTGCTTTGGGTGATGTGTCTGTAAAGATGTCTTTGATGTGCAAATCCCGTAGTGTTTCGCCTATATTTCCTTCTATGTATTTTATGGTTTCAGGTCTTATGTCTAGTTCTTTAATCCATTTTGAGTTGATTTTTGTGTATGGTGTGAGGTAGTGGTCAAGCTTCATTCTTTTGCATGTAGCGACCCAGTTTTCCCAGCACCATTTATTGAACAAACTTTCTTTGCTCCAATGCATAGTCTTTGCTCCTTTGTCAAAGATTAGTTGACCATAAATCTGTGGGTTTATTTCTGGATTTTCTATTCGATTCCATTGGTCTGTATGTCTGTTCTTGTTCCAATACCATGCAGTTTTGATGATTCTGGCTTTGTAGTATAGTTTGAAGTCTGGGAGTGTGATGCCTCCATTTCCTTCTTTTTTTTTCAGTAGAGCTTTGGCTATTCGGGTTTTTTGGTGATTCCATATGAATTTCATCAATGATTGTTCTATTTCTTTGAAGAATGCCATTGAGATTTTGATTGGAATAGCATTGAATCTGTATATTGCTTTTGGTAGGATGGCCATTTTAATAATGTTTATTCTTCCAATCCATGAGCAGGGGATGTCTTTCCATTTCTTTGTGTCTTCTTCTATTTCTTTTAACAGTGTTTTATAGTTTTCTTTGTATAGGTCCTTTACCTCTTTTGTTAGATTTATTCCCAAATATTTGATTTTTTTTGTTTCGATAATAAAGGGGTGGTTTTTTGATTTCTTCTTCTTCAGATTTATTGTTTGTGTATAGGAAGGCTACTGACTTTTGCGTGTTGATTTTGTATCCTGCCACTTTACTGAATTGATTGATGAGTTGAATTAGTTTTTCTGTGGAGATTTTGGGGTTCTCTATGTATATTACCATATCATCTGCAAATAGTGATAGTTTGACTTCTTCTTTTCCTATTTGGATTCCTTGGATGTCTTTCTCTTGTCTTATTGCTCTGGCTAGGACTTCCAGTATTATATTGAAAAGCAGTGGTGAGAGTGGACATCCTTGTCTTGTTCCAGATCTTAATGGAATTGCTTTCAGCTTTTCACCATTGAGAATGATACTGGCTGTTGGCTTGTCATAGATGGCCTTTATGATGTTGAGGTATGTTCCTTGTATCCCAAGAATTTCAAGGGCTTTATCATGAATGGGTGTTGCACTTTGTCGAAAGCTTTCTCAGCATCTATTGATATTATCATATGGTTTTTATATTTCTTTTGTTGATGTGTTGGATAACGTTGATTGATTTTCGGATGTTAAACCATCCTTGTGCCCCTGGAATGAATCCAACTTGGTCGTGGTGAATTATCTTATGGATACATTGTTGGATTCTGATAGCTAAAATTTTATTGAGGATTTTTGCATCAGTGTTCATTAGGGAGATTGGCCTATAGTTTTCCTTTTTTGTGTTGTCCTTATTCGGTTTTGGTATTAGTGTAATATTGGCTTCATAGAACGTGTTTGGTATTGTCCCTTCCTTCTCAATTTTTTGGAAGAGTTTGTGAAGGATAGGCACTAATTCGTCTCTGAATGTTTGGTAGAATTCATTTGTAAATCCATCAGGTCCTGGGCTTTTTGTTTTTGGGGAGGTTTTTGATTACCATTTCAATTTCGCTGCTTGTAATTGGTCTGTTTAGGGTTTCTATTTCTTCTTTATCTAGCTTTGGGTGATTGTAGAGTTGTAGGAATTTGTCCATCTCCTCTAGATTGTTGAACTTGTTTCCATATAACTGTTCATAGTAGTTACTGATTATTCTTTTGATTTCTGCTGTGTCCGTTGTGATTTCTCCTCTTTCATTTATGATTCTGTGTATTTGTGCTTTCTCCCTTTTTCCTTTGTGAGCCTGGCTAGGGGTTTGTCTATTTTATTTATTTTTTTCAAAGAACCAGCTCTTGGTTTCATTGATCTTTTGGATTGTTTTTTTAGTTTCAATTTCATTTATTTCTGCTTTGGTTTTTATTATTTCTTTTCTTCTACTGGTTCTGGGGTTTTTTGTTGTTCTTTTTCTAGATCTTTGAGCTTCGAGATTAGGTTGTTTCTTTGAGTTCTTTCTTGTTTTTTGATGTGAGCTTCTATTGCTATATATTTTCCTCTTATTACTGCTTTTGCTGCATCCCATACATTTAGGATATTGGTGTCCTCCTTGTCATTCAATTCAAAGAATTTTTTAATTTCTTCTTTGATCTCCTCGTTAGTCCAGTGGTCTTCCAGTAGTGTGGCTTTTAATCTCCATGAGGTAGGATAGTTCCTTGCCTTCTTTTTATGATTTATTTCTAGTTTGATGCCTTCGTGGTCAGAAAAGATGGTTGGTATGATTTCAATCTTGGTGTATCTGTTGATGTTTGTCTTGTGCCCCAGTATGTGATCGATCCTGGAGAATGATCCGTGTGCGCTTGAGAAAAATGTGTACTCCGTTTTTTTTTGGGTTTAGTGTTCTATAGATGTCTGTTAAGCCCAAATGCTCTAGGTCCTTATTTAGAGCTTTAGTTTCTTACTTATTTTTTGTCTTGTTGATCTATCCATTGTTGATAGTGGTGTGTTGAAGTCTCCACTACATATGTGTTTTCTCTGATGTCTGTTTTCAGAGAGGACAACAGTTGTCTGATATATTTTTGGTGCTCTTTCGTTTGGTGAGTATATGTTAATGAGTGTTATTTCTTCTTGAAGTATTGTCCCCTTAATCATAATGTAGTGACCATGGGGTCTCTTTTTATTTTTTGAGTTTGAAGTCTGTTTTATCTGATATAAGTATAGCTGTTCCTGCTTTCTTTTTTGGCCCATTTGCTTGTAGGATTGTTTTCCATCCTTTGACTTTGAGCCTATTTTTATCTTTGTAGCTAAATGTGTTTCCTGGAGACAGCAAAAGGTTGGGTTTTGTTTCTTAATCCAGGCTGCAACTCTGTGTCTTTTTATTGAAGAGTTTAGTCCATTTACATTTAGAGTTAATATTGATATGTTAGCATCTGTATTTGCCATTATGTTTGTCTTTCCTTTGATTTTATTTATTTATTCTTTTAATAACTTTTTTTTTTTTTTTTTTGGTCTTCTTTCGTTGTTATTCGTCCCTCTGAGGTTCTGGCTTTAGGATTCCTTGTAGTATTTTTTGGAGTGGGGGTTTAGTCGCAATGAAATTCCGGAGTTTCTCTTTGTCTGGGAAGGTCCATATTCTTTCTTCATGGAGGAAAGAGAGCTTTGCGGGATAGAGTATTCTTGGTTGGCATCTGTTTTCTTGGAGTCTGTTGACTATGTCCCTCCACTCTCTCCTTGCCCGTAGTGTTTCTTCAGAGAAGTCTGATGTCAGCCTGATTGGTTTTCCTTTGAATGTTATCTGTTTCTTCCTCTTGTCAGCTTCATTATTTTTTCCTTGTCTGGATTCTTGGGAGCTTTACTATTATGTGTCTTGCTGTGTTTTTCCTTTCGTCGTGGAAGTTTGGTGTTCTTCTTGCTTCTTGTATATCAATTTTCAGCTCCTTCTTCTCATTTGGGAAGTTCTCTTCAATTATATCATGAAATATTTTCTCTGTCCTACATCCTCTCCTCTCCTTCTGGAATTCCTATAACTCTTATATTTCCTTCCTCATGGAGTCAGATAGTTCCCGAAGTCTTTCTTCATTCTTTTTCCTTCGTACTTCTCTTTCCTTTTCTGTTTTTGTTCTTTTTATTTCTGTGTCTTCAAGATTACTTATTCGTTCTTCCATTTCATCTATTCTGCTTTCATTGCCTTTCCCAGAGTTCTTTAGTTCCTCCATTAATTCTTTGATCTCCTGCATTTCTCTTACTTCCCTCTTTAGGGACTCAATTTCCTTCTTCTGATCTATCACTTTTTTAATCATGGCAATTTTATTTTTATTTTTTTTTTTTTTTTATATAGAGGCATGCTATTTATTGTTTGCTGGTTTCTTTGTTTGTTTTGTTTATACATGCACTGGGTACAGTCAGAAGCGCGGGCGGGGCGGGCGAGAGAATTCACGAGAGCCAGAGCGGGGAGCAGAGCAGGCAGAAGGACCGAAGTACACTGCTGAGGGGAGCAGCGGGCGGCAGGAGAGGTCTGCGCGCCATGTGGGACCCTCCTCCGGTGGCCGGGGAGCAGCCGGGGATCGAACCGGCGCCGCAGAGGCCGCGCGCAGCTTCGCAACCCAGCGCTCAAACGCTGCCGCCACCGGGGAGGCCCCAATCATGGCAATTTTAAATTCTCTTTCTGGAAGCTCAGAAGTTCTTCCAAGTTGCTGTCGTTGCAATCTGGGGAGTGGTTTCTTTTTGTGGTTGCTTCTTTCCTGAGGAGTTTTTAGGTTGCGTGTGGTTCTTCTACTCCCTACTGTCTGTTTTCTAATTTGTCGTATGCGTTGGGACACTGTGTTGCCGGACTGACTGACATCTTGGGGTGAACTTCTCCGCTCCCCTCTGGCTCTTCCAGGAGCCATCTCTGTCTTTTGGGGGAGCTTTCTGCTGCGTTTTAGGCAGTTTTACTGAAGAAATGTCCTGTTCTCCAATGGCGAAGCGGGATGCAGTCCCTGCGCCTCCGGTTTCAGGCACCCACTCTTCTGCCCCCCGGTCTGCCCCGGACGTGGGTGCCTGCCTCCCTCTGTGGGCTCAGACTGCTGGTCGGAAGGGGCTGGCGTGGAATAATTCCCGGCTGGCCACTGGTTCCTCCAGAAACCTTCTGCCCTTTTCAAAGCAGTCTTAAGAAATGTCCTGTTTTATAGGGTGTTAGTGACTTTTTTTTTCCTGGTCGCTAGGTGGCGCAGAGATCTCTCCTATTGTCCTTGGGGGGCTGTTTTTCGCCTCCCCCCACCCCGTGGGACAGAGAACAGATCGGGATGGTAGGGGACACCTCAACAGCTTTGGGTTGCTGTGTCTGCCTTGTGCCCCACCGTCGTGGAGAACCCACGCCCCGAATTTTCGTGCCCCGGGTCTCAGTTCAAAGCCCTCAGTTCCAGGACGCGGGCTGTAGCCCAGTTCAGTGGCGCAGGAATGGCGCCTTTTGCACCCAGCTCCCGTGCCTGGGCGCCTGGTTCCTGCTCACTCAGGGAGGGACCTTCACCTCAGTGAGGACCTCCACGCGTCTCTCCCGCAAGCCTAGGTCGTCTCCCCACAAGCCTAGGTCGCAGGCGCGGGGACCTGGGCAGCCGCGATCCAGGTCTGCACTTGCTTTTCAAGCTCCCCGAGCGCTCCGCGTTTCCGCGCCAGCTTACCGGCAGCCCGGGCTGTGTGTGCGTCTCCCGGGTCTTTGTTCTTCTCTAATGGCGCCGGAGCCGTTCGCTCACCCCGCGGCGGATCCTGCAGGGTTCGCCTCAGCTCCCGTTCACGGGGTGTGGTGGCTGCAATAGTTCCTTTCCACGCACAGTCCCGCTTGCTGCCTCGTTTGTTCTTGTGGGCCGTTTTGGTTTGTTGTTTCCTCCTCTCTGCCGGTCAGAGAGTGCCGCCTCTGTGGGCGGGGGAGGGGAGCAGGGTTCTGCGCTTCCCTCCCTTCTCGTCCTCTTTTATGGCCACTTTCTTCTTCGGGCAGTTCGCTGGCGTCACCCGTTTATCTTCTGTGTCCCACTTCTCACTGGGACCTGCCGCTTTTCCTCCCTATTCAATTTTTTTAATGGGAGATCTTACTCGCAGCGTCTCCTCGCCGCCATGTTGCTCCGCCCCCTCTAAACCACATCTTCTTGATCCAGTCATATATTTTTGGGCATTTGGGTTGTTTCCATAGCTTACCTTTGTATTGTTGTTTTTTTTTTTTTTTTAAGTGATGGCGATGAGTTCATTGTCAAGGAAACTGTCAAGTAGAATATATTATAGTTGCTTACTTGGAATATTAAACAGCTATTTGTTTAAATGACTGTAAACACAGAAAGCTGTTTATGATATTGAGTTAGGTAAGGTATAAATATAATGTTATATCAATAGAAAACAAGCCTTTGAACAAAATAAAATGGAACATAAATATAGCAAAATGTTAAAATGGGACTTTAGGTTTGACTATGGGTTTGTTGTGTGTTCTCTCTATGTTCTACTTTTAAATTTTTTTTTTAAAGATTTATTTATTTATACATGCAAGAACTGGGGTACAGGCCAGAGGTGTGGGGGTTGGTGAGAGAATCTACCAGAGACAGAGTGGGGAACAGAACAAGGGATTGACTGAAATACACTGCTGAGCGGAGCAAGCAGGAGAGTCAGGAGAGGTCTGCTGCACCATGTGGGTTAGCTCTTTGGCTGGGGTTCGAACTTGTGCTTCAGTGGCTACAGTTAGCTTCATAGGTTACATCTTAACCCCTTGCGCCACCAGGGAGGCTCTATTCTATTTTTTTAAATAAAAGTATATTTTAATAAAAAACAAATAACTATCTTTTTAGACCTGTATTTTAATTTAGTTAAAGTAGTTCCCTGGTCAGTTTGACCTTTCCCCAGGAGTGCAGGCATCTGCAGGAAGGGGTTGGAGACAGAAGTGTTTTGCCTTCCTGTGGCCTATGCTGGGAATGGACAAGTCTGGGGGGCTGTTGCCTGGTCCTGCAGGGTGGGAGCTCCATATGCTGCCAGTGTGGCCATAGGAGCATGACAAGGGCTGGCTCAAGCTCAGGGACCCAGGGGTCTACAGCATGATTGTGTGGGTAGGTGGTAGAGGGGAACACCTGCTGAAGTATAGCAGAGAGGAGTGTATGTTCTGGAATACTCCTGAAAGTCCATCTCTGATGGTGCTAACGATCACATATGTGACATCAACACCTGAGTTATCGTCATATATCCAGCTCAATTTTTTTTCATCAACTAATTAATGGATAAAACCCATTGCCAAGAGATTTTAAAGACCAAACACCATCCAACTTTTGAACATGGAGTCAATGTTCTGAGAAAGAATAATGTTTTCTGGCATCAGTGTTGGTCAGCTCTGCCAAGTGTGGATGTACCTAGAGTGTGACTGCATTAACCATCATGAAGATGTTAGAGTTGTATAGTTTGAATCATTATATGGCTCACTTGGATGGTTGCCCCCATGCCAATTTTTTTTTAAATGTTTGGTTCATATTCGGTGTTTAATCATCCACATTTGTGGTAGCAAAATGCACTGTAAACAAGTAGCCAGGCAAAATATGCATTTGAGTTCATTGTTGTCAAAAAGCCTGATACAGGTAAGATGGGATCATTCTTCTGTTTGTTTTGCTCTATAATTATCGCCAATATTTTAAATTTAAGCATCAGTTAGAAGGATAAACAATAATCTGTGTCTGAAATGAGACCACTTTTCTTTGAAATACCCTGAAATAGCCAGGAAGAAACAAAGTTGATAAAGTACTTACTTTAGAAAATACAGGTTTTTTTTAAGAATAAAATATATAAGATATTTTAAACACAAATTTTACTTTTAAACTTCTAAACATCTTTGGATATAGGATAGATAAGAGCTTTCAAGGTCATGTGTGCCAATATCCTGACCCTCAAAATGTTTAAGAAGTATCGTATTTTGCTTAGTAGAGATTGTTTTCCATCTAAGGGATTGCTGAGTTTTTGTTTTGAGAGACCAAAGTAACTGAGGCTCCTTTCAAAGAAACACATCTCTTTTTCAGTCTCAGATCTAGTCCAGGATCACAAAACATTTAGTTGGTTTCCCTTCACTGGGGTAGTTCATTATTAGACTCTCGTTATTTCTTACACAGTTTTGAAGAGTACTAGCTAATACTTTGGATAATGGCTGTTGATTTGGGTTGATTTGCTATTCCCTCATGATTAAATTTAGATTATGCATTTTTGGCAAACATAACATTATCCCTTTTTATAGTTAAAGACTTGTTTACAGCGATTTCCAATATTAGAAATTGCAAGTTCACATTTCCCCCCAGGAATAAGAACTAAATCTGCTTTAGGTTGTTTGCCTCCCTTTCACTGCTTTTGTCAGACAGTCTTTTTTTTTTTTTCTGCAAGACTGCATACCTCTGAATTATTTCAAGGGTCTTCTCCAATTAGTTGTTTGTTGTGCAAAGAGGTCAGTATAATAAGAGACTTTAAAATATTAGGTGATACCTCCTTTTCAGAAGACAAGTTGAGAAAAGAAACTCATTTTTTATTTGGGTACCTTAAAACAGTGGAAACTTGACTAAGGTAGCCAAAGCTAAACCTTAAGGTTAAACAAATTTACTTTTTTTTTTTAAATTCACTTTCAAACTTGGAATTTGAAGAGTCCAACATGGAGTCTTTAAATAATGCATTTAAAATTTTTTAATAGTTGTTTAGTACAGTTCAGTTTGCTGCATTAGTTCTGATTCTCAATCTCCCTTTTATATTCATGATGTAAGATAAATAATATGAAGTTGCTTATATATAGAACATTAAAATATCTTGAAATTTGGGGGAAAGCTGATGCTGATTCAAGCATTGTGTCTTTCAATATGCCTACATTTAAAATATGAAATATTGGGGGGGAGTGGCGGGGAGAGGAAGGACTAAGGGTCAAAATAAGGGGGGGGTGCAATTGTATGGGGAATATAACCAAGATGAAAATGCATACATTGTGCAAAAATGAAAAATGATGTAAGAATTATATAAAATAAAATATTAAAAAAATAAAATATGAAATATCTAATACTGTTTTATTTATGAAACTGAACTTTTATTTGTGAACTGAAGAGGGAATGCTGTGAATTCATAATGAAGATCATTTTTCTCAACTAATTAGTGACCCTGTAACCTTCATTTGCCCTATGGCTAAAATCCACTGATAGTCTTGCTGAACATAAAGGGCCTACAGTTTGAAATATCTGAGAGGCTTGTTTCTGCCATCACACCACTCTTAGGGACCCTGGAGAACTGTCATTTCTGTTTTCCTGATATTTCAAGAAGATTTCCTAGGTCCCAGATTTCCCCTGAAAGTTTATATTCTCCCAATGAGTGGAGTTTAGGGTTTTTGCTGGTGCCCCTGAAGACCACCTGAATAGGTCTTGGTGGGAATCAACTTCTGGTCTCAAAGGACCTTGTTGGGATGGAGTCTTTTGGACTTCTCCAGCTAGGTCACTGTGGATCTATAAAACTAGGCTGGCCTTCAGTGTGGGTTGAGGTTAGCATTTTTTTCTGCCTATACTTAAGACTAGGAACACTGGAGTTGGACTGCCTGGCTCCAGATTCCTGCCTGGCTGCTTATTTTTTAATTTACTGACCTTGAATAAATTACTTACTCTTTCTGTACTACATTTCCTTAACTTGAAAATGGTCAAAATAATAGTATCTGCCACTAATGGGTAATGGATAATAAAGGTACATGCACTTACACAAACACACACACACACACACACACACACTTTTTAAGATGCACACTTATATGTCTTGAAAGCATAATGCCTGGCACATGTAAGCACTCAGTAAAAATAACCATCATCATCACTGCTCTTCCTTATTCCCCTCCTCCTTTTCCCCCCTTAGTTGTTTCTTAGGTGTCTGAGAGCAGAGAACACACTGATCCCCTCTCAAGATGCTGAGCACAAGGCTGGGCTGCATCAGCACATCCTACCTATTCCTCCTGTTGTGTTCTTGGTACATAACATTGCCTAAACTTCAAGTCTGTTGTATGGGCTTACTTAGCCAAAACTAGCTTCTAGCACAGATTTTTCTCCATCTAGCATTGTCAGATGAGCAGAGAACACAGAGTCTCTAAACCCATAGACTGTTTGGTTTGATTGTTTAGTTTATTTTCCCTGCCACTGTCAATCCATGTCTTTGTTTCTATTTTTTCTTAAAGAATTATTTATTTGTGCATACAAGAACCAGGGTATAGGCCAAAGGTGCTGGGGCAGATGAGAGGATTCACCAGAGGCAGAGTGGGGAGCGGAACAGGCAGACTGACTGAAATACACTGCTGAGGGGAGCAGTAGGGAGACAGGCAAGGTCTGCAGCGCCATGTGGGTAGCTCCCTGGCTGGGGTTCAAACTCCTGCTGCAGAGGCTGCGGTTGCTTCACAGTGCTGTGATTAACCCCTTGTGCCACCAGGGAGGCCCTTTGTGTCTATTTTTTATGGCGCCTCCTGATTTTCCCCTCTCCTTCTACTAGTCTCCTTCCCCTGTAGCCATCAAAGGTTATCTTGTTAAATATTGTCTAATAGATTTTCCAGAATTGTTAATTTGCCTCACTCTTTACAGAATCTTGTTAATATGGCATTCAAGGCTCACTCACTCTCTCCCCGACCCATATTTCCATCCTCATCTCTGAATCTCCCCATCTCCATGCCTTTTCCTAAGCACACCATACATTTTCATGCCCTGGGATATTTGTTATTGTTCCTTCCATCTATAGCCTTTCTCTCTGCTCTTCCTATACTTTTCTTGATCCTTCTAAAACACACACACACACACAGTAAATTCAAACCAAGCCCATTGCTATTTACCCTGAAACGTCCCTGATGTCCAGCAGCTCCAGTCTTTTCCTCTTTTGGGTTCATATTGTTAGATTTTTTATCTCAGATTGAAATAATTATTTTAGCCTTTGTACTAGATATTGGGTTCCCTGTTTTAGTCATCCTTTTAGTATTTCTGGTTGCTTAATAGAGTCTTAAAATTACAAATATTCAGCATACTATTTAATACATCTACTAGCATGTAAGCTTGATTTTTGGCAAAAGTTATATATTTCGAAATCTAGATTTTTAAAAATGATAAACTAGAGTATTCATATTGTAGGAAGATTCACTGTAAGATGTCTTGATCTATAAGTATCCCTTTTATATTTAATAAATTTAAAGGTGTACTTTATATAAATTTTAAAAAATGTTTATTATATAGAAATTTTATTGTACTATAAAATAGTATTCAGGTTACCTGCAATAGAGTTCACCTATGTGCTGTACACTGAGTTTAGTGCTTTACTTACTAAGTCTTTTAACCCTCATAGTTGCCGGGTGAGAGGGACATTATTAATATCCGTACAGAAACTGCTCAACAGTGTCAAGTAACTTGCTTACAATCACTTGGCTGGATCTAGGGCTGGTGTCTGGGCATTTGCCTACAATAAAATCCTGCTCTTAAACTGTGCCATACTGTTCAGTATGAAAAACGCCATCTGATCCTCTAGCTTGTGTGTAAGGAGATCAGCGCTGTGATTCTTGTTTGTCATTGGCTGAAAAAAAAAATAGAAACATCTCTCTAGATCTCCCATGGGGTATCCTGAGAATAGAATAGAGTGCTAAGAAATCACTCACATACACATACTAGTATAAATTGAAGATTTAAAAGAGGTTTCTTGGTCAAAATGTTTAAGAAAGCATCATAGTTAGTAATAGAAAGATACCTTATTGTAATCAGTTCAGTTCGTTGTGCTCTGCTAAATGATTTGCACTGTAGGAAAACCAGGAAGTTCAAGAATTGTTCTCTCACATTTCCTGCACTTCCACCTCCGCCTCAAATATTTTTTTAACTATTGTCTGACTTGAAAGTATAACGGTGTAAAGTCAGCTGTTGATATTTATATTGCACTAGGATCAAGAGTAATGGGAAAAGTAGGAAATAATACAAAGTGTTTTGACTCATAATTGCAACAAGATTTTTATGATAATATTTTAGAATGATTCATATCTGGCAAGTAAAATAAGATTTAATCATTATGGCTTATCTATTGATTTTATAAAAATCCCAAGTAGGGAGAAATGCAAGAATCATAGTCTTTATTTTGCAAATGGTTTATTTCTCATAGACATATTATGGAGAAAGCAGAATTCCAATGGCTTCTAAAGATAAAAGAAATTTCCAACTTGTCGAAGTTATTTTATGCCACAGACACCCTAAAACTATTAATCTGCCCTATGGCTGGAAATACTTTTATGGAAATTCTTGAGAACTTCATTTTGTTTGTTTATGTTGCCTTTTATGCCAAGACAGAATTCAGAAAGAATCTAAAACTTACAAAGATTATATCAGCCAGACTGTCCCACACAAGATATTTTATTAACATAATCTTTAAGCCTCAAGAAGAAGCTATTGGCCTACTGCTCTCCTTCTCCCAAATAGCTCCCAGGAGTTGCACTGTGATTTAGTTTCAGTAATTACTATCTTTTGTTGGGAGCAAAGGAATGGCCTAGGTGGGTCTTGGAGTGCCAGTGTTAAAGCACTTCTTGACCTTGTTGGGTCTCATAGCCCCAAGGAAAGCTGCACCTTTGTTTAGGAATCTACTGGTTCATTTATCATCTGTCACTGATTTTTGTCTGGGAACCAGAGACCAGAACTCTCCAGGGATACCACTTACATTCTTACGTGACTGTGCTTTTAATGTCACAGTCCAGGAATATCTCTTTTTTATGTTAATTTCCCTCCTTTTCAAAGAAAATGGCCCTGAAAGTAATGTCATTCTGTATAATGACCTGATTGCAATTAGCAATCAAGGACCAAGCCTGTCATTTGACTGCAAGAAAAAAACAAATGGAAAAGGGACACAAGTCTGGCGTCTGCAGCCTCAGCATCTGGAGAGTGTCTCATCCCTGAGCGCGGCTCCCCTGGCAGCCGAGTCTGCTGTGGTCCTCACTGGGACCATCATTTAGGCCCCTTGGCATATTCTTCTCTGCCCTGAGAAATTAAATGTGTGCTTCAGTAGGTGCTAGATTAATGAAGGTTTTGTGGGGGGAGGTTTGTTAAGTTTGATTTGTGAAACTCTCTCAAGAGTTATATTTTTCCCTCTGTGTTTTTCACCACTGAAAGCATAATTTGGGTGAGGGATGGACGAAAGGGAAGAACTCTTTCTTTTTTTTTAATAGCATGCATACCACTTTTTAAAACAGGTCCCTGTCACAGATGAAACAATAACTTAGTTTCATCAATTTCAAGATCACCTGAATGACTTGGAACAGTTGCTAACCAAACTATTACCGCCTTGTGATATTCAGAGACAGCCCATGGAGAACAGAGCAATACTACTCCTGGCTGCCCATGTCATCAGCTTGCCAGATCAAGGGGGTTCCTGGCTTGGATCTGGCAGACAGTTCATTCTTAGGACAGTTTTCTTTGATTCACACATAGAAAAATAAAGGATTTCCCTCTCAGCTGCTCATGGAACAGTAACTCCAAACAGGGGATGTGTTGAGAGGAACTGGCCTACTGTACTCAAAGAAGGCGGCTCCAGAGGTTCCCCGTGCTTTATCCCTTTTGTCAAAGATATCAATCAGTGCATTGTCTGCTGGGCTTTGCTCTCATGTCTGGTGCCAAATGCCACAAAGCTATTTCAGTAGCTATCACTGATAGCCCACCCCACAACCCAGGGCAACAATTTCACTCAGTAAAGAGTAGAGGTTTTTTTTTTTTCCCCCTGATTTTTCTGCCTCCTTGATGAATTGGCTTTCTTCTGTGTCCCAGTCTGGTGGGAATGTGTGACTGCGAAGTAAGATGGAGCTTGCCTCGCAGGAGAGAGAGGTGAGGGAAGGTGGGAAGTTCGACAGCAAGTTCAAGTGCTGTGAAACTTACCATACTGCCCGCTGTAAAGCAAAGATCTATGCCAGAGTGTGAGTCCTATTTTTAGGTTGGCTGAAATTCTTGAGCCACTCAAGAAGTCTGTGAATTGAGACAGGTTTACCCATCCAGGAACACTGCCCAGAATGGTGCATGTGGCCACAGTCACTGAACTCTCGGGTTTCCAATGAAACTGGCTTTGTGAATGTGTACATGCAAGTTGCAGACCCTTTTCAAAAGTCAGGTTGGAGGATATTCATTTGGGCAGCCATGGATGGAGAGAGGCTTTTGTAAGAAAAGATACCATCCTCCAGGAAGTCTGGCTGAAAATTGAGACCATTGCTTAGAACAGTCTTACAGGAGTTTTCAGTGAGTTCCCATTAATTATTTTTTCCCTCTGCCAGTCACATTTTTCTGTTTCATTTCTTTTGCCTTTTAGCATAAACACAGTTATTATCTTCCAGTTTGTGAGCCCTTCAGACAGGCAATAATTTGGATGTTTTGCCCTAGGTGATACAGCAGCCAATACTCAACTTCTGTTCCCCACCCTAGACTAAAACTGCCTCCAGCTATTGTGATAGTTGTGACTGCGATGAACCTTTCAAAATAACTTAATAATGGCCTTTCTGTAAAGAGGGAATCTCCTATCTCCTTTAGGGTTTAGTTGTATTTTTCTAGCACATCTATAAGAATGTGAGGGAGATTGGTCCCGTGGGTAAGGATGATTAAAGGAGTGTGTTGACATTTTCTTTCTCTGAACTTCCAGAAATTTTTACATGGCTGTCATGAATTTGGAAGGACCCAGACGAGTTAGTTTTCCACATTGATGTGTTTTTGGGAAAGCATATTGATTGCACAACAACATAGTGTGATGACATGTACTCTTATCTTTTTGTGTAAAAAGCATAAATTGTGCAGGCTTTCTTTTCAGTTGTTCTATAACATCTCTTTTTTTGCCTTTTCATTATTTTATTTTATTTTAATTAATATTTTATTTTATATAATTCTTACATCATTTTTCATTTTTGCACAATGTATGCATTTTCATTTTGGTTATATTCCCCATACAATTGTACCCCCCCTTATTTTGACCCTAGACCTTCCTCTCCCCTTCCCTCTCCCCCCACCCCCATAGTGTGTCTCTGGTTTATAGTTGCTTGTTGATTTTTATTTTTACTTTGTATTAATTAGTCTTTCATAACATCTTTTAAAAAATTCCAAAGAAATTCTCACAGATAATTTAAACTGCTTACCTTATGATTTTTATTAGAGCTTACTGGAATGCTCTAGTATATATGCTATCATTTCCTCTTAGAAAAGGTAAAGTGTTCATTCATAGCAACCAGTTACTAGTTATCATTTTTACTTTTGGGCTTACAGTGCAAGTATCTTCACTTATCTGTGCAAAAAATATATTTTTAAAAATTGAGACTCCATTGCAGACACCAAGCACAGTAACATGACTCATTTTAATTTGGCAAAAATGCTTGTTACTCTACTTTGACAAAAATGGATTTAATATAAATTGCCTCCCTATAATGCCTGTGGGCATTACTAGTTCATAAAAATCTATATATCCATTATACTAATGATTACGTTTCCTCTTTTGCTTCTTCACACTTCTTCCTGACTTCTTCTATTTTAAAATGATAGGATTAAATATTTTATATATCTTTAAATCAGAATTGGTTTATAAAAACTGACTGTTGCAAAAAGAATATTCAACTTCATTTCAGTCCAAATGAAATTTGGAAGACTGCTGCGTGCAGGTGCTTTACAAGCTGCTGGCAATAAAGTGATGGAGGGAAACTTCCTAACCACACGGAACAGTTTAGAAGAAAAACAGGCCTATTTAATATTGTCTTTTAATTTATTCATTTATTTGATGCTTCTGTACTGCTTACATAGTGCTCATATGCTATGTATTATTGCAAGTAATTTGCAAGTAATTTTATAAGTGGTTCTATAGAGGAAAGTGATCATCTTCATTTTCATTTGGATTTTACTATAATTTAACAATAGGGAACAACAGAGATTGGGACATAAAGGTAAATATACACTTCTCTCTTTTTCTGTCACATCTTCAGAGGTGAGACCTGGACAGAGCAAAAGAGAAATCTAATCCCTTCCTCCAGGAGAGGGGTATTTAGTTCATGATGTCCTGAATCTTTTAACTTTTTGATCCTTATGTTTGTTTTGGCTAGTTGAATTGTCATGGTCTTTTTTTTTCTCCTCCTCCTTCCTTAACCTGATACTGTCTTTGTTATTGCTCTTGACTGTTGTCATATTACTTTATTTTGGGAGAAGTTAATGAAGAAAACCTCTTTTCAAAATTTGTTTTCTCATTCCATTGTCATAGAAGTTATAATGTCTTGCATACATGACTTTCACGAGGACAATTTACAAACTCAACTTTAAGTTGAGTAGTCTTAAAAAGGTCCTGTTTTCTTTCGCTCCAAATCTTATTTTGTCCTTTAAAAGTTCATTGAACTTCCAATTGTTTCTCAAGTAACTTATTCTATTAAATGCATTAAGCTCTAAATTGCATAATTTATCCTGATGTATTTCAAAATACCTTTCAAAACTATTCTGTTTTTTTAAACCTCATCTTACAAGTCAAATTGATTTTATAAATTAACCAAAAATTACCATAAGAGAGAGAAAAGTGTAAACTGTATGAGAATAATAAGAATAATAATTTTTTACCCTATATTTGACAATATTTTAATTCTGGAACTTCCATGAGAAAAAGAAATTTTTTAGTTTCTTTGAACAAATTTAGGAGGCCCCAGAATATCATTTTTGTGATAACTTTCTTTGCTACCTAATGTATTTGACCAGTGTTTTTCGGCCATCTTTTACAAAAACCAAAACATATCTCTTGGGTTCACAAAGAACTAATTTCAGTCATTTTAATCCCTGGAATTGTGTGTATAATCAAGTTCACAGTCAGTCTCTAATTATCAGTGTCAGTGTTAAGCAAAATTTTGGTTGAGTGAAAATGAGAAGCTTACAAATATGTTATCTGGTAAAAATGACAAGTAAGGACAAAAATGCCATATACCAGTTCTTGTGCTAGTTTAAATTTTGAAATGTGCCACACAATTGCTTTGTTCCCAGGTCCCTATTGTGGAAGTATGACCATGCCCTTAGAACTCCGGCTGAACACAAGCGAAGTGACTGTTCGATTTGAGAGTGGATCCCACATTTCTGGGCGGGGTTTTTTGCTGACCTATGCCAGCAGCGACCACCCAGGTATAACTGAAGAATCAACACACCTCTGTAAACCTTTATTTAAGAATTCCTCTTGCAACTTATCATTGTCTCTGGACAGAATTATTACCTCCATTACAGAATTAAGATGTAAGACAAGAGAGGAATATGCTGTTTTGTAAGTAGTTAGGTCTGAAACTGAATAAAGTTGACCCTTGAACAACGTGCTTTAAACTTTGGAGTCACTTATGAATTTTTTTCTGTGCACAGTTTCTATATTCCCAAATTCAACCAACCACATAGGTACCTTGGTTGAATCTGTAAATGTGGAATCCATGGGTCGGACATGGATTTTACTTGACTGTGGGGAGTCGGTACCCCAAACTTCCGCTGTTGTTCAAGGTCAACTCTACTTTTATAATAATGTTAGATTGATCAGTTGACTTTTTTATGACAAGGTTGATTTCAGTTTTTCTAAGAATCTGAAGCCCTCTCCTAATTCTTTCCTAGCTCCAGGGATAAGACTTTTAACCAATGGGGACACACACACACGCACACACACACACACACACACACACACACGAGTGCACCCGCATAGGAGACTTGTAGTAGAAGCAGGCTGAGGTCACTGTACACAGTTTCCTAACCACAGAGGCAACACATGAGCAGGTGAGAAGGGAAGTGTGAACAATGATGAGAGAGGAAATGTCCAATGTCCTCCCCATCCAGGTCTCCTATACCCCATTGTGATTGTAGTGCAGCTAGTTCACATCTGCCCAGGATCACTAAGATACCCAAAGTTTCTATTCTCAGACAGAAATGATGTGAGAAAGGTGATGGCACCATTTATTTCCCTCTTGGTCAATTAGGTCTGCAATCCTAGCAGTCTTAGAGAAAACTACTGTAGCACGCATGTGACATTTTGGAAAATATGCTAGATTGATCCTAAATGCATCAAAATCCACACTATCTTAGTATCTTTATTATAAATCTTTATACCTGATAGATCAAAGATGATGGGCTATGTTCTCAGTAAACTCCTGAATCTGTGGTCATTCAGATGCCACAGGAGCATTTTTTAAATGTTCCTGAATCTTACTGTGAACCACATTGGACTTTTGAAATTGTTTTCTGCCTGCCAGAGGAGGTTATATACATAATCTTAATCTTTGTAGGCATATAGTAGATAGTTACTAATCAATGTTGGCTTTTTCTGCTGGAAATAGATTCTGTTATATTTCACTGCACAATTGCAAAAAAAAAAACAAAACCCCATCATTGGTGGTAGGGGAAAAAATGAAGGAAACTGATTAAATCCTGGAGAAGATATTTCACTTTTATTTTTTCAACAGAAAAATAAGTGCTTAAAATTCTTTTTATTTCAGAAGAAGTCTTTAGAGTATGAGTGTCCTAACTTCCATTCACCCCACTAATTGCAATTATCTTTATTTATGACAGATTTAATAACATGTTTGGAACGAGCCAACCATTATTTGAAGACAGAATACAGGTAAATAGAGGTGTCCTAGCTGTGCTGCAGTCAGTGTACATTTTTTCCTTTATAGTCAACCAGATAAAGTTCCTTATTCTTAATTTTTAAAAATCACCTCAGTTGTAAAACAAGGAATATTTGAAATAGTTTCTTATACAGCAGAGGTGAGCAAACCTTTTCTGTCAAGTATTCAATAGTAAATATTTTAGGTTTGCAGGATAGCCCAGTCTCCCTTGCATCTACTCATACAGCTTCTGTTGCTACTATTGGACAAAGTCAGCTGTAGACAAATGAGCATGCCTGTGTTCTGACAAGCTGTATAAAACAAGCACAAGTCTGCATTTGGTCCCTGGGCCAGTTTTCTGATCCCTGAGCTCTATAGTTACATGAGCCAAAATGGAGTCTAAGTGGTTTTTATTTTAACCTGGCCAGCATTTAAGAGTAACTTCTCTCATTTTTTGAAGGGGGTTCATTTTGTCTTTCCCTAGAGAAACCTAGTAAGAATAAGGAGATGAAATTTTTTCTCCTGGGATGCTACTTAATCGCTCTGATGTATGTTTCCTCATCAATACAGAAAGGGTCCAGAGCTGGATTTCAACTTGACACTACTGAAACGTTGGGGTGGGTGGTTCTTTTTTGTGAAAAGTTGTGCATTATTGGATGGTTAGCAGCATCCCTGGCCTTGAACTTCTACTTGCCAATGGTGATAATCAAAATGTCTCCAGACATTGCCAAATGTCTCCCAATTGCAAAAATCATCCCCCAGTTGAAACCCACTGGTCTGAAGATCATCATCAACAACATCAACAACTGCAACTCTTTAGAGTGCTGCTTTCTTAGTGCCACGTACAGCTCTCTGGACTTAGGATATAAGTGACTAATGTGAATGTTTCAACATGCCAAAGCCAAAATGTTTTTGAAGACACATTTGGTGGCAAGAAACAATTTGACAACAAATTTAGACTAAATTAACAAGTATACATTTAGTCATTCTATGCTTGGCTTGCACTATTCATATATGTGATGCAGAGATATTAAGGTTTTTGTTAATACGTTCAGGTCTCACTGGAGTCTTACACCACAAACATCATTGTCACTGTTTCACTTTTCTAAATTAAAAAAAAAATCTGAATTTTGAATTACATCTGGCTCTGAGTTAGGATAAAGAATTGTAAAACTGTAATAGAATTCCTGTTATTTTTATTCTTAATTCCTTGATTAGAGCTGACTCCAGGAAGTCAATGGGAAAGGATTATGAAACATTTATTTGGGTAGTTTCAATAATTGGATGTGGCTGCACATCTAATTTGCTAAGTCAGCAGGAGGAAACTAAAAGGAAATGAACTAAAAACAACTGCTATTTTGGAATCTGGACGGCTACATTCTTTTTTAAGTAAACATTATTGTAATGTAGTATATATACAAGCCAGAGCATATGGCATTCATCTTCAAAGCTGTCGATGTTCTTATAATATTTTGACTTTCTTTTTAGCCCTTTTTTTTCATAGAAATATAACTGTCCCTTATTACTTATTTATCTGTTGATGTTTGAAAGAGCTACAGATGAGGAAACTGAATTTAAGGGGAATTTTCTGCAATATTGAAGGTCACAAAGCTAGCTAGGTAATAGCAGAATCAGGGTCACATCATGCAAAACTCCTTCAACTATACCATATTCCATGACATGTTTCTGGAAAGTTTCTGAAAAATGACTGCTAAATATATCGAATCCTAATTTTAAAATAAACCTTTTTTTAGCTAAACGCATAGAAATGAAGAGTAGAAAGTGGTTAGGTGGGGAGGTTGGGGAAATTGGAAGAGGTTGATAAAATCATGCAGACCTTCAGCTGTAAGGTGAATAAAGTCTGAGAACTTAATGTGTAACATGGTGACTGTAGTTGGCAATAATATATGTAATTAAAATTTGCTGAGAGTAGAATTTACATGTTCTCACCAAATATATATAGGGGTGTGTGTGTGTGAAAATATATATGAATGCGTTAACTATTTGAGAGAAAGCCTTTCACAATGTATACATATAAAATCATGATGTACACTTCAAGTATCTTACAATTTTTGTATCTTATACTTTTATTTGTCAATTATACCTCAATAAAGCTGAAAAATACACCTTCTTTTCTAATTGAAAGTAATTCATATCTAATGTACATCATCACTGTCCAACATTAGCCATGTGGCTAACAAGCACTTAAACTGTGGCCAATCCAAGTTGAGTTTTGCTATAAATGCAAAATACACAGCAGAGTTTGGAGATATCAGAAAAAAAGACTGGAAATATGTCATTAATATTTTTTCTGCTCATTACACGTGAAAATAATAAAATTTGAACATATTGGGTTAAGTAAAATATATTATAGGTATTAATTTTGCCAATTTCTTTTTACTTTTTAAATTTTAATGTGGCCACTAGACTATTTAAATTTATATGGATAACTTCTCTTATCTTCCTATTGGATTGGTGCTATTAGAGTGAATCTAGATATCACAG
The DNA here is from genome assembly GCF_014898055.3 of Talpa occidentalis. Lineage (NCBI taxonomy): Eukaryota > Metazoa > Chordata > Mammalia > Eulipotyphla > Talpidae > Talpa > Talpa occidentalis. Next base: position 116,344,353 of record NW_023602073.1, on the reverse strand, counting down.
AGTAAAATAATAAAGTTCCCAAAATCCTACTCCTAGAGAGAATTCAGAGATAATTCTTTCTTGTCTTTTTTTAGCCACAAAAAAACATAGTTTTGGGGTATGTTAAGCATTTCTCTTTATAAAGACAAGATCATGCTGTATTTCATGTTTAGTTATGCTGTATTTTATGTTATGTTTTATTTTATGCTGTATTTTATGTTATGTTATTTTAATGTTTAGAAACTTATCTTCTCCCTTAAAATATGTCTTAGACATCTTGTGATCAATTAAGATGCATTAGGGAAACTCATTGTTTAGTAGAGATTATCATGAATCCTTATATAAAACAAATAATTGTTGTAAAGACTTGCCTTCAGAGTAACATTTTAGATTTCTGTTTTCTGATTTGTTATTAGAACAAAATATCCCCCCATGTTCAAAGCAGGAGAGAAAATACTTTCAAATCTTATGTAATACTTTTGAATTTAAATATAATTTCATTAAATTATAAATATTTTATTTTCTTTTTCTAGCAAATTCTGCCCAGCTGGTTGTAGAGACATAGCAGGAGACATTTCTGGCAATGTGGTGGATGGCTATAGAGATGTAAGTAATTTTATGGTAGGGAGGAAATTAAAAGAGTAGATACTTGTTGCTTTCCCATAATCATTACAAATAAAAATCAATAATATATAAAATTCTTTAGGTAGATAATTGATTCTTATCTGAGAATAAATGAAATAAGGCTGTAAAAACCAAGGTAATTCATGCATTCATTTGTATTTTTAGCATTTCCAATCAAGCATATTATAAATAAAATGGTAAATAAAACCCTTTGAACACCTATTCCTGTAATTCATCTATTTTTATTACATCATCCTGTTTCTTATAATTTAATCTCTTCATTTTAATGTTCTTGGTTCATGTAAGAGAGCCAAGGTCATGCGCATCACATCACAGTAGAGACATGGTTTCTAGGGCCAATAAAGTCATCTGCCTGTTCTTATATATTATTCCCCTCCCTCCTTGCACCCCAGTTTTTTTATGCTTTATGAGACTCTCTTGGTTATACGTTGTTCCCAGAGGAAAATAAATTCACAAATTGTTTTTATAAAGGATGAGTCTTATTTCCAGATACACAACCCTTCATTTTTTCCCTGTGTATAGATTCCCTGTCCTGAAGTCTAGTATCTGATTTTTTTTAAATTTATGTAGCTATTTAAATACTTGAGTTTACAGCTTATGAAAACTGACTCGAATTATTAAGAATATGAAAATCTGACTAATGATGGAATTGTAAGAGTTATTGACATGTGTCTTGGGGAAAATAGACATATTCTTGCAGATTGATAATTCATTTCCAGCAATAGGAAAAACTGAACTTTAGTTTTTACTTTTTAGCATGTCCTGATTCTGGGAGCAGTGGAGTTTGTTATTTTGCTGTTTGTTTCCTTTTTCATGTATTGTCTTTATTTATAAGATTGATACAAGATATTCATATGACTTATATATTGATTTATATTACCTCAGCCTGAACATCTACTAGGCTAGACTACTCCTAAATGACTTCAGAAAGTTAACTGAGAGTAATGGAAAGTTCTTACTTACTATTTTCCTGCCCAGTACCAGAAATGTAAGGTTCTATGTAATAAGAGAAATAGCCTGGTGTTCTCTTATTTCAGATGTTTATCTTGCCTCCTCCTGACAGAGCAATCTAACTTGTTGTCATAAGTAAGATGGCTTTCTGCATGATGGATCTGAGTAGTATGATTTGCAACTGCTAACAAACAGGTTTTCTATTTGACAGACTAACTGGTTTTGTACGATTTGCTTTTAGAATGATTTTACCTGGAGGGAAAATTTGCATTTTGAAAACTAAACTCTTCAAAGAGGTCTGACTAGTACCTTTCTTGGT
>NW_023602073.1:116319359-116342359 GCF_014898055.3 Talpa occidentalis | reverse complement strand
ACTAATTTCTAGCATGTAAGAGAGACAACACTGTTACTCTACCCAGTTAGAAGGTACTCCAACTACCTGGGTTAGTTAACATGCTTATACACATGTCACTATTTAAAAAAAATGAAATGGGGAAGGGAGAAAAGGGACATCCCTTCTGCCCCCATCCACCTGCCTTTCTAGTCTTGATTTTCCACCACCCTCCATTGCACACCCAACACTCTGCCCTACCCATCTAGATGAAGTTCTTGAATCAAGCAGGCTGAAAATAAAAATGGTAGCAACATTTGGACAATTTCTTAAGCTTATTAAGGGAGTCAGGGTAACTGGAGCAGGTCCCCAGCAGGAAACCACACTCTTCTACAGTGAGTGGGACTCAGAGACACAAGCATCATAAGAAACTTTTGATTCATCATTTTTTGACCATCACTCTATAGCTCGTGCTAATCTATTTAAACTTTAGGATGGCACAAACCATTATCTTCTGCCAAACAGAGCCCACGCTTGGATCCCAGGCTTTTTGTATTTTCTCTTGGGTATTTAAGAAATGTACAAGCTCCTGGACTCACCGCCCCCCGACTTGTTCCTCCTGCAGCCCACCATACCTCAGTAAATTGCATCTCATTCTTCCAGCCCACTCCTCACATCAAAATCAAAATCTTTGCTACAATCTCTGGAAACATGTAAGATCACATCTTGCTTCCCATCCCTCTCCCTAACCCCTGCTCCAGTCACATTGGCTTCTTATTCCTGAAACACTAAACACATATTGACCTTACGGGCTTCTGTAACTGTGTTCTCTGCCTGGAATACTTTTCTCCTAAATGTTGCTGTAATTCAAACCCTCATAAGTGTGTTTTTTTTTTTAAAGATTTATTTACTTATTTATACAAGCACTGGGTACAGTCAGAAGCACGGGAGGATGAGAGAATTCACCAGAGCCAGAGCGGGGAGCAGAGCAGGCAGAATGACGATGTACACTGCTGAGGGGAGCAGCGGGTGGCAGGAGAGGTCTGCACACCATGTGGGACCCTCACTGGTGGCTGGGGATCGAACTGGTGCTGCAGAGGCTGCGGGCAGCTTCGCAACCCAGCGCCCAACCACTGCGCCACTGGGAAGGCCCTCATTTAAGTGTTAATTCATATGTCATAACATCCAAAACTACTTTATAGAGTAGCACCAGCTCATCATTACTTTCCCTTCCCGCCCCTTGCTGGATTCTCCAAAGCCCTTGTCACCACTTTACATATTGTATTCTTGTTGTTGTTTTTCCACTCTCACATACTCTCTCATATCAGAACATAAACTACCCTAGGTTTTATTTGTTCCTAAAATAGCACTGACACAAAGTAGGTGCTCAGTAAACATGTGTTATTGCCATTCTTATTTGTCAACTACCTGAGAGTGAGGTGGGTCGTCTGGTTAAACATATTAGATTTATTTTAATTATCCCTTTTAAAATTTTATTTTATATAATTCTTACATCATTTTTCATTTTTGAACAATGTAAGCATTTTCATTTTGGTTATATTCATTGTATAATACCCACTCCCCTTATTTTGGGATTTAATACATGAATTTGTTTCTTTTTAAAACCCCACTAAATTGACAGTAAAGTTTAGAATAAAAAAGAAATTGGAAGTAGGGAAATCAACAAAGCCTTTCCTGACCAACCTATTTAAAATCATACCCTCCCCTTCTCAATCTCCTTATCCTCCCTTTCCTACCCCCACCCATGGCACCTATTCTTTTAAATTATGTAATTTACTTTAAAATCATGTTAATTTCTCAGATCCATCTCTAGAATCTAAGCAAAAGCACAGTAGAATAGTTTAGCCAGTATGCAATATTTTAAGTTCTCAAACAGTACTTAATTCAGTGAGTTCTCAAAAAACAATTTGCAGAATGAATGAATGGAGAATAGAGAAAGACTGTAGATGCTGAGATGATGGAAGAATGATAACCAACCAGGAGGCTGAAATCTAAGCCAGCAAGACAATGGGGTTAGAATTGGCAGAAACAAGCCAGTTCACTCAGCTGAACTGCAAGGTAGCTCTAAAATTGGCAGCAGTGGGAATGAAAGTGGGAATGTGGCCTGAAAGGAAACTGGAGCCACATGGCAGGCAGAGGGCACTAGCACTGGACTCCTGCCGAAAATGAGGCTTCCACTCCCTGTAGAGTCAGAGCAGAAGGATTCTGATTTAAAGACACAGCATGGCTGAGAGTGGGGCTGGGGCATTTGAACAGATGAAAGAGTATCTACTTACCAGAGACCCCTGGCGCTTTCTCTCCATTTGACTTTAAGAAAACCATCGGTTAAGTCGATTAAACAACTCCGTCCTCCAGCACGCTTCCACCAAAGTAACCCTGAAGGAAACTGCTGAGTTTCTCTCTGGTTAAAATTGCTCTGTCCAAGACAAAAGCCGGTAACAGATTTCACAACAGCAACAACAGAAATTAGAAGATCATGGAGTCACGACTGCAACCTACAATTGTTGGCTAAGTGATCAATCAAGTGACTAGACTATTTTTTTTTCAAGACATGAAAAGAAGCAAAATATTTACTCACTATGGATCGTTTTCCAGGAATCCTGAGGAGGATACACTCCACCAAATGATGCATTAATAAAAAAAAAAAAGAAAACACAGATTTAGAAAACAGAACTTACGCAGAAGAGAGGCATAGAGACAGTGAGAATAGAGAAAGGATGTGAGGGCAACCAATATGCAATAGTTCAGATAGTGAGAGGAAAGGAGGGCAGGTCCCAAGAAAAACAATAACAACAACAAAAACCCATAAAAATAAAACAACTGTCAGATTACACAGATGTGATTAAATACTGAGGAGATACACACTTAAATTGAGCAGTTTGAGGATAAAATGGGATTTCTTAACAACCAAGCAAATAAAAAAAGGAAATAATCATTAGCTCTGGGGGAACCAAATTTGTGTATGAAAGGAAGTAAAATTGTAATCTGCATGACTAATTCACAAGTTATATTTATGTTACAACATATAAATACTGAATGACTTTGTCAAACTGTTTGACGGTTGGGAGTACATGAAACAGCTATGAAGAGAGAAGATGAGAGAGCTAAATTGTCTTCCTCCTAGGCAGGAAATTTTAGACCTTATCATACACAAGGGCAAGGATGCAACAGCTAAAATAATCAGCTATTCACTACTCTGGAAGGCACAAACTAAGAGTGAGGATATTATGTCCATTGAGAACAATGCTGCAATAAACATACAGTGCATAAATAGCTTCAAAGTCCTTTTTTCATTTCCTTTGGTTATATATACCCATAAGTAGAATTGATGGCTCATATGATAGATCCCTTCAAGATGTTTTCCATAGTTAGATCAATTTACATTTCCACCAGTGATGTATAAGGTTCCCTTTTCAGCACTGCCTCACCAGCACCTGTGTTGTCTTGTGTCTTTTTTTTTTAAGATTTATTTAATTATGCATATATGAACTGAGGCACAGGCCAGAGGCGTGGGGGGTGGGAGGTGAGAGGATTAACCAGAGACAGGGTGGTGAAAAGAACAGGCAGATTGACCAAAGAACAATGCTGAGGGGAGCAGCAGGCAAAACAGGAGAGGTCTGCTGCGCCATGTGGGTAGCTCCTTAACACTTGCACCACCAGGGAGGCCGTCTTGTCTTCTTGATGATGCCATTCTAACAACCTATATGTCATCAACAGAAGGAAAGATTACTCAATCATGAGAAAAAAGAATATATGACACCATGGATGATCCTTGAGTACATTATGCTAAGTCAGAGAAAGAAAAAACGCTGGCGCTAATAAGTGGAATCTTAGGTGAAATAAATACAAAATTCACAAGACGGAAAAAAAACTATTTAATTCATTTTGTTTTAAAGATACTTTACCATATTTAAATAAATTACTTTAAAAATAAGCTAATGTATCATCTCACCCTAAATGAATGAAACAAATGAGCAAAAGAAAGCTTGATTTAGCACTTGCTTGCACTTTTTATCTCTATTAGAATATATGCCAGGGGTTTTGGATCTGAGATCAAGCTTGCTTGATAGGCTCAAAGAGCAGTTTTTCCTTTTGATCATTTCAGACAATTCATTCTTTTGAATGAGAAAGAGTAGAAGAGGAATGTCAAATGAGGTTAAGTAAAGGTAGAATCTGTCACATAAAGCAAGTTTAACTTCCAGCAACAGCATTCATGCAGGACAAACGGAAGCATTATTCTTCTGAAAACATTTTTCTTTTAAACAGTGTGTAATGACATCCTCCCTAGAGACGTTTTCCATGAAAGAAAAAAAAACTTCAGAAGTCGTTTTTTAGATTCCCAGCATTATGAGTGAAGCATTGCTAAAAGTCAAACCTCTTGTTTTCTTTGTTAGAAGTTTCAAAATTAGAACTGCAAAAAGGTGCTCATAGAACTCTGTGTTTTTGTTTTTAGTTATATACTGGGACAGCTATGAAAAAAAGGACAAGATGAAAAGATTTCCATTACTAATTCAGATCTACAAATTAGTGAGTGTGTCCTTACTGTGAAATCTGAGGCAAACATATTTTTTGTTTTTGAGAAATACATAAGAGTCAAATGTGCTGAATTAAGACAATTTACTCTTAATTTCCTTTTAAGTATATCATTTTCTTGTGCTGAAGTATAGAATAAGCAAAGTTTCCAGTATTCTTGGTTGCTATTATTTCCTGAGAATTTGATTGGAAATAGCTGAAAATTTTAAGTCTTAATGTTTGGTGTGACTTAAATATCAGAAATGGCTTTTGTTAAAATATGTTTAAACAATCAAAAGGTAAATAAGCAGAGAAAACAGTAATAAGGTAAAAAAGCAGCTTTTAAAGCACTAATTTATAAATTTGATGAACACATGTCCTAACAAACATTTCCTTCAAAGATTTTGAAATTGCTACATACATGTTGAATGTAATGGAACAAAGAAGACACTACAGAAAAATAATAATTATGATGTTTATTTAGCAAAATAAACTTGAAAGTTTTCTATTAAAAGACATAAGAGTCATATTCAAATTTCAGCATCCCAATCTTCTTTGGTATTGAAATCAGGGTTAGAAATATAAAATATTTTATTTCAAAGTTTAATTATTAGGGCTACAACTTTCCATATAAAGCATGGAAAATTAAGTTACCTGTAACTGTCTTATTTATTAAAAAACCAACAGATGTGTGTCCAGAGACCAACATCAAGGGAATATTCATTCCTAGTAGATGTTTTCAACTGAAAATATATTTAATATTTTTAACGATCTTCCACCATCGTTTTACCATGTTATCTGAATAACAATCCAATATGCAAAATCCCACTAACACCTAATACCAAGGAAATTGAAGGACTTAGCAACAATTATTTTTCAACATGACTAAACAATTAAAAAATTTTCTGTATTTCTCGGAATTGTGTGTTTCGGTCTTTCCATAAGATAGTATCTGGAAATTGCTAATAATATTAATAAAAAACCCAGTTCTATGTATGTTTTGTTTCTTTTAAGGAAAAATATTACTTAACAAAGATTTTGTGTTTCTTCTAAAAGCAGTATTATCAGAACTGCTAAATTAGCCAAGTCAAACACCTTCAGAAACACCATGCAACAACCAAGCTTCTCTTATTCCTTTGATAAATTTTTTCCTAGTTCCAATTCTGGTTTCTCTATGTCCCTGTTTACTTGCGTGAAAATGCCTTCCATTTAATTTAATAAAATGTATCTGAGGAAAAAAAATCCAATAACAAACTAGGGTGATAAATTTTCCTTTTTTGGTGTAGACTCTTGTGACCACAATGATGAAGCAATTTATAGCTTCAGTGTTAACACTGTGATTGGGAACAAGATGAGTACAACCATAATAAAATAAAGCTGTCTATTAGGAGGACTGCATAAAGACATCTTTGACCATGTAGGCTCTGGGCCCTCTGGAAATAAGTCAGATGCACTGCCAACATGACAAAGAAAATAGCGATGTTCAGAATCAGAAACAGTCTGGTATAGGAGGCAGATAGTGAAGGGGCTTGGCTGTGAGTGGTTGTCCCCATCCGCCCCTGTCTAAAGCGGCTCTTCATCAAGCCATCATTTTTGTGTTTCTCATATGTTACATCTGCAAAATCTAAAAGGTCTTTCATTTCTTCATCTTCATCTATGGGCTGTTCTTTTTGTGCCAAAATCTGAGCTTTCTGCCGAATCTTTTTTTCATTGACTTCAATCTGTGCAAAAATATCAGGGACGGCATCCACAAATTTATAGCGTTTACCTCCCCTTCGGTTTTTCTTTGACTTGCTTTGCTGCTGCTGTTGCTGCTGCTGTGATATGGCAAAAATCCTGTCAATGGCCTCCTCAGTCTGCCTTTTATCTGAGAATCGCAGTAGGCGCTCAGCAGTCTTCCTAAAGCTAGCTGTGTTCCGGACTCGGGAGAGGATCTGCTTCTCCAGCAGCTGGAAAACTGGTTTAAAATGATGCAGGTTCTGTTCCACGATGGCAGCATAGTCCTTCACCTCAGCGACAGTGGTGCTCCTGATGGCTGAACTCCGGTCAAACAGAATTTTCTGACGATCTGCAATGACCTGTGCAAAGGCAGACTGTCCTGTGGTCTCACCTGTCCAAAGGTAAGTGGCATAGGCATGTTCACTGGTGGCTATGAACACATCCAGCTGCTGAGAGTCCCCATGAATGCTGAAGCTCTGAACATCTACAGATGGTCCTATGAAGAGGTAAGCTGCCCTGGTGACAGGACTTCGGAGGTGCATGGTGACATTCACATAATTTGTCCCGTTGTAGGGATAGCCCCGAGGATATGTCACTGAAGCAAAGGTGGCTTTCTCACTGTAGCCAGTATCATCCATCCAATACATTTTATACAGACCATCTCGCTGTCTGATGAAAGCTCCATGGACCCCATCTACCACTGTCTCCTCAAAAGGAACATCCACATTGTGAAAGAAGCTTGCTGCTGTCTCCAAAGGGCTGTCTTCTCCGAGGTGGATCTGATCCACAAGGAGGAGAAGCTGTGGATGCAGGAGGATCAGATTCCTTTGCACGTTCTTCAGCTTGAGCTGGGGATTATAGGCTCCCACACCTTCTCCTCGAATGAAAACCACACCATTTTTCTCCACTGCTGCAACTACTCTCCCTTGACAGTTAGCTGCCAGGTCATGCTTGTATTTAGACCATTTTGATGAGCAATCTTCTGTGACCTGACCCTCCCAGGGAGAAAAGCAGCTCTTTGACACAGCTGGGGAAAACATCAGAACATTGTTAAAGAAGGTGTATTTCGGCCCATAGAGAGCCTCAGTTATAAAAGGCACACCATTGGGAGCAAAAGTAAATGAGTTTTGATCAGGATGCTCATGCCCCGCATTAAAATTTCTCCATCCCTTGATCCAATCTTTGTATTTGTTTCTGTGGACAATGTCATATATTGCACGTCCCCCAAGTTTCCCTGACTTAAAGGAAAGGAAAGATCTATTGATTTCTGCAGGTAGTGCACTTCCGTAGGTCACAACACCCCAGTCTTCGAAATAATGCAAGGTAGGGGTGCCAAAGTCTGAAGGAGGAACAGATTTCAAGCTGGCATCATACCTGAAAAAAATCAATTTTTAAAAGTTAAGAAGTTTTCTGATGGAATGAAAATAACATATCAGGATTGTGATGTCACATGACAATATGGCTGGAATTACAAAATAATATGGCTGCCCAGAGAAGTGGCAGTGTGGATTGTTTTAGGGACATTTCTGAAAACACTCACGATGATCAACATGCAGAAGGGGACACCCTGGTGAGTGAGAGAGGAGTATGTTTATACCTTGGGGTCTTTGGGTTTGAGCCTGAAATGACTGCTGTTGCTAATCACTACATGTGCCTTCTTCACTTAATGTTCTCAATGCTTTGACACAATGTCTGGGGCTCACAGAATTAATAAGCACTTCACCTAAACTTCTAAGTGAGGGGCTTCTGTTCTAGGGAACCCCATGTGAGGACCTAGATTCTAACAGTCAAAATGTAATGAAGTACACTGGTCTGTAAGACCAGATATTATTAAAATGTGATTGTCTACTTCTTACCCTCTAAAAATATAACTAAAATACAAATTCACATATTAGATAACACTTATTGCCAATACTGTATCTAAGAATACAAATGGATGAAATTCAGGAAACAATCTAATACTGGAGAATTTACAGTTGTGGGTTCCAAAGCCTACCCCAGATCCGAAAATGTCATTTTGTTTAAATTTGAGTTGATGCCATGTACTTTGGGCAATAAATGACTTTTCATTTTCATGTATGACATGTTTTTAATCAAAGTAATACAATAATTAATTTTAAACTTACACTATAATTTAAAACCCTTTTTGAGTCAGAAACGTGCCAAAAATAATAATGACTGTTTTTGATTATTTGGGATAACAGCATTGACATGTTCATGTGATTTCCTGCACACGGGAAGAAAGTGCAGACCCATGTTGCTAGCACTTAGATGCTTTTTTCGAAAAATAAATCACCTATAGTACAGTTAATCCCACTGATGTTTGATTTTGGCTGTTTCATTTGTTTCTAAAGTCTCAGTTTCAGGATATCAGAAATTGTGTCTCAACTTAAGTCTAGTATCATGTTGACTTAATTACTGTGATTTAACAAGTCCAAATACAAGCTGAATTGGCCAACCATTTCTGCTCTTGGTCAGCTTATATATTTCTATAAACACAGATTTTTGAACCAAGTTAGATATAGAACTTTATAGAACTCTCTTGGTTGCTTACTTATGAGTAAGAAAAAACACTATTAAATAATTACTTCAAATTCCAAAAAGCGTCAAGAATGGTTGCATATTAACAGACTTAGTTCATTTGTGAAATTGGTTTTAAAATGCTGGGTAAATTATCGGCAGTTATCATCTTAATAATGTTGTTTACCTCTTAATTGTCTACATTTGAAAAAAATAATGAAGCGAAGCAATCAAACCACAGAGGCTTATTTTTGGAACTGAACGCAAATTTCAATAGCTTGAAAAGACATCAGGAATTAATGATTAACTAGTTCCCTATAATTTTATTTTAATTTATTGAATGCCAACAATAATTTGGCAGTACTTTAAAAAGGAAATGTTGGCTTCTCCTTCTGAGCTTAAAAGATGAAGGCCAAAAAAAAAAAAAAATTACACGGTTCTTTTATTATCAAAGTGAAACTATCAAATATTGTCAAACACTTAATTTTAAAAATTTATTAAGAGTTTTGTTATTAGAAGATTATAATGCTCTATTTACCAAAACAAAATATTCTACTACATTTATTTACTTATCTCTCTATTGAACAATGTGATTATCAGAACAACCCAATCTACATGTTGTGGTTTTCTTTTCATGCCTTAAAAAGTGATATAAATCAAAATATTCATATCTATAAAATAGTATGAGCCTAGAATACAAGAAAATAAAAAACTGCTAATAGTAATACAAGAAAATAAAAAACTGCTAATAGTAATTAGATCTTAAATACATAGAAATATTTCAAACACTGTGATATGCATTGAGTGGAAGCCATAAATACTCAGGAGCCATGGAAAAGGTTTTAAAAGGTGCTTTAGATTTAACAGACTGTATCCCTGCAGATGAATTCTCTATGGCCAGCTCTATGTGTCATACCAGAGAAATTCTGTGTGAAGAGTACACCAGCGCTGCCCTTTGGATGGTGTCCCTGGACCTTCCATAACACGGTTCCTCCTGATTTGGTCAGCCAGCCAGTTACCACTCCCATTACGCATGACAAATTTGTCCAGGAACACTAATTGGCTTTCTGGACCATAAAACCAGTTGTAATTTGAGTCTGCAATAGCCACAGTTCTTTGAAATCCTAGGAAAGAATTAAAATAAGTTTAAAACTGCATACTTCTATAAAAGATTAAACATTTACTATTCTGGTTGCAAATTAGAGTAAGTTATGTATCTTGGATAAAAATAACAAAACCATTATGCCTATGCTACACCCCTGACCAATTAACCAAAATCTTCACAAGGGATTCCACAGATTGTGAGCAAATTTTTTATGTGGCAACATGTCACTTGTAATGGAATGCCGCAACTGCAATACCTACATGTCTTGCTCACCTTCCTCACTTTCCATAGTCTATAGTTATAACTGCATAGATACCTGGGCTATCCTCTGGTGCAGGGTGAGCTCTTCAAGCTGAATGAGCATCACTTCTTCCACCAACTCATCCCACATTTTAGGCCAAGAGAACAGCACAGAGTGCTTCTATTTGGCATCCAATAAAAGGAAGTTCTAAGGTTTAAGGGGGAAACTGAGTTTCTATAGGAAGAAAACTTAACAATTCCCATAGAGGAGCCTGTCAGTAAACACTGCTGTATGTTAAATAAGAAAGAAAAGGTAAAGATCACACCGGATAAGGTCAGAAAAACAAAAGCAGGAAAGACTGGATATGTTCCAGGCATTCTTGAAAAAGGAATGGAAGAGAATTCCAGGTCAGACAGGAATAACTTTTTTTTTTTTTTTACATGGTGATACATTTTATTGCACAGGATCAAACAATGCAATAGGTCTACTTCCAGAAGGCTTAGGTATTGGAAAGCAGTTACAGGTTTTTGCCAAATTCTAATCTTTGCTTGAAAGCTCATTTTTCCATTGGGCAACAAATATGGTTAGCTGTTTTCCTGAAAGTGACAGTTCACAACACCCATTTTTTGATAGAATGTTTACCAAACACCCAGACTTGGTTTGACTGACAGTCATTCAAATAAAAATTGCATTTCAAGCAAAACGTGGCTAGTTCAGTTCATACTCACACAATTGCACCAAAGATTTTCAGGAGAAAACCATAGTGCTTCTGTGTGAGACAGAAGTCTCTTGTGCACACCTTCTGTTCTAGACAGGCTACTAAAAAGACATGCACTCAAAGGTTGAGATTTAAGGACAGGAATAACTATTGCTAGCATAGCATTTGTAGAAAAAAGAGAAATGTTGAGAACAGACTAACCTAAAACAATCCCTTCTAAAATGCTACCATGACCATATTTACATAATTTACAGCTAATTTTTTTGCTTCCACCAGTTTAATATATGCTCTTTCAAGTAAATCTTATTATAAAAAGTGATATTTTGAATCTTCTACTAATCTACGAATACCTTGAAAGTAGATATGTTTTATTACTCTCTGACTCCCCTAATATAATGTCTAGCATACAGATATTCAATAAAGGTTTGTGAAATTAATTACACTAATTTATAAACCCTCTTCTTAAAGTGCTCTTACCGCCTTCCAGTTTAACAAGCAACCACATACAGAGCTCACAGGAGACCCAAGTCTTGACAGGGCTGGCTATTAGACTGCAGATCAAATTACAAAGCACTGAGGCCTCTTAAAGGTCCCTTGCTTCACATAGCCATTGTTTACCAAGATAAACTACAAAAACATACTTCTACTTTTCTAAGAACAGCAATTAAAAAAAGATGGTTTCGAATATAAGTCTAACCTAAATCTTAATCTTTTGCTCTGCAGTACTTTTTGATAACTAAAACAATGATGGAAATTAAATCCAATCAATGTGCATACAACCAGTGCCAAAAACAACTAGATTCTTTATTGTAGGTCTAGAATCATCTAAACACTGTATTTAACTGGGTGGGTAGGGATTGGAGGGTAAGTCTTAATCCTGTTTACAGAAATAATAAGATTTGTTACAAGGTTCTCTTAAAAATGATTAAGTTCTTAAATCATCTATTTTTTTATAGCTAATTTTCTTAGAAGGCTCAGTTACACAGTAACAAGAAATTATAAATTGTACATATACACAATGGAACACTACTCAGTTACTAAAAAAAAGTGAAATCTTGCAATCTGCAACAATATGGGTAGAACTTGAGGGGATTATGCTAGTTCAAATAAATCAGGAGAAAGAAAAACTCCAGATGATTTTACTCATATATGGAAGATAAAGATACAAAGCAACTGAACAGACAAAACCAAAACCAAAAGAAACCCTTGGATTCTGACCACGGAATTGTGGTTACCAAAGGGGAAGGGTCAGGGCTGGGAACAAGAAGTAGAGGGGGTCCACCAGACGTGGGGGAAGGTTATTTGAGCTTTTGATAGTAGGTGTGGTGTGATATCATACATTTGAAGAAGTGTGAACGTGTACTCCTAAAATATATACAGTAGTGCACAACAATGCTACCTCAATTATATAAAAAAGAACAATTACAGGTAAAAAAATTAGAAGCTTTGTAGCAATTTATTTCTTACATAGTTTCCGTATTTTATACCATTTACTTCAGCAATTGTTTTAAATACTAAAGCTCCAACTTAAATATACAGTTGTAATCTTTCGTTTAAAATCACGTCTGAATAGTATGGAAGAAAAATTGAAAGCTAAGGAAAAAAAGTAAGATTGATCAGGAATTGCATATAAAGGAAAATTAACATGTAATCATTTTTATTGTTTAAATTAATGAAAATGGATTTTGTAAGTACCAAGTTTTACATACACAAAAATAAATCGACATGGGGGCTAAAAATTATATTTGATCTGCTATACTTCAAGTTCTACAATACCTAAATCTTAAATCCTCACTTTAGCAATCAAAATGTTCTGGCTATTTACAGCTCTCAAACTGAATTCTTCTTTGACATTTAAAAAAAAGTCTTTAAGTATGACACAAACCCCAAATTTCTAAACCATTTTCATAATAATTATAATGGTACATGTTGTCCTACTTCCAGTTACTCACTATACCTGGCAGGACGGTCCTATACATAAATGCAAAGTGTTGCTTAAGCCATGGATGGCCGAAGTGGTTGATGTCAAAGTGCCTCTGAACGAGAAACATGTACTGGAAGAGAGATCTAGTGGTGTAGCTGCCATATGCAACTCCTTCATAGAGGGAGCCATCTGTCACCTCTCGAAGCAAGACCAGAGACTTCTCCATGATGGTCAGGACTTGCTTGGTCCATAAGTAGGCTTCTTGAAGATACCCTGAAGGATGAAAACAAACTACATCAACAAACTACAACAAATAATGGCCAAGCAAAACTCTCTGAGTTATCTGACTAGTTTATATTACCAATTTTTTTTCATAAATTTCATTTATTAGCATTATTAATAAAATCCTACTAATCCAGGTTTTTGAGGGGTCTTAACTATAGGTCCTTTGTTAATTAAGTGAAAACAAAGCTGTAAATAAGCACCAGTTATTTTATAAGCCTATATAAACTTAAACTGCATCATTTATGATTGCAAACTGCATATAATTTTGTTTGCAAGAAAAGATCTGTATAGAGATTTTTCTTCAATTTCCCTAACAACATCCTATTTGAAAAATATTGACGTTTATAACTTTACAAAACTTTCAGTGATGTTTTTCAGGGTTTTGTAATAAGCTGCAAATACTATAGAATAAACAGTTTTCACACTGTTGTCAATAAAATCCAATTTTCCTGCATGAGCTTTTAGATTCCACAGAATTAAAAAGCAACTCAGTTGGGTGCAGAGACCACTGGAGTGGCACCCTAGGGGCAAGAATCTCAGCCCGGAGTCTAGAATCTGCCTAAAATAAGCTACAGGATTTTGTGTAAGCACTTCTTCAATTGGCATATTTTTCAGTCTTCCCAATTGAAAATTAAAGGTCTAATTTTTTTTATAAAATCCTTTCAATTCAGAAGTACTAGCTTTCTATAATTCTTGTGAGACTAGCATTTAGGCAGTAACAACTCCCCATGTTTCTGTAACAGTTATAATTTACACAGCAATGAACATAATCTTACTTAATCCTTTTAACAACTCAATTACGCATTATTACTCCAACATTACAGAAAGGTTAACGTGTTCACGACCTCTGGCACATGAATGAAAATGAATTAACTTTGATCTGAACCTCTGAATCTGAACTTTAGATTTAAAGTTTGTTTTGTTTACTTATATTTAAAACACACCTGAGAACAAAATTAAGTTTACTGCTTCTAATGTTGGGTGGAATTTTATACTTGACTCCCACAGATTTGTGTTTGATAAACAGTGCTGACCATATTACCATGGCTATGAAGGGTCCTGGGAGTAGGGGGGAAGAAAGAGGGGGTGGGGCTCAGAGGCCCAGGTCCCATTGGCTCCCAGCCTAAACCCCATGTTCCAAACTAACCAAAAACCAGGCTCTTGTCTCATGGAGCAGCACTGTCCTCAGGCTCGGCTGTGCAGAGGTGACTGCTTACTGTCCCCTGGTTCCGTCTCCCTACTGACTGACATACTCTGTAACTTCAGCTTTGTCAATGTGAGGTACCAGGGCTTTAACTGATGCTCTGCCTTTTGTTTTCCAACATTCATATACCCTGTCTGGAATGTTCATTGTTTTCACTTACTCAAATCCTACCAATCCTTCAAAGTTCCATGATCTTCTCAAACTCACTTAAAGAGTGCTGCTCTCTGAATTCAAATTCACTACATTTGATATTTAACCATCAACTCATAAGTGCCTCTTACTTCATTCCCTGGTGCTACTGTTAACTGTTGTATAATCACTTAAACATTTCACATCTGTCTTCTTTACAACTGATTTATAAACTACTTACATGTGATCCTCAGGTCCCTGGGCACCAAACCTTAGAAAAGCTTATTAACACAGAGAGAAAATTCTAATTTTCTCACTTTTGAGATTTTATGTGAGTCCAATGCTAGCCACAGGCACTTTTTAACCTACACATGTCAGTATCTACCAAGTGGGTCTGGAGAACATGGAATTACTGAAACAGCCTGGCCAAGGGAGCTCCTGAAACCACAGTGAGTATGCCAAGAAAGCTGCACTGTAAGTCTGCTTATTAACTGTGATGAACAGAACCAGGGAGCTCACACTTTCTTACATGTGTGTGCACTGCTTATGTAGGGGCCCTAGAAGAGTATATCCCAGAACAGCCCATAACTTTAATGAGAAAATAAACACAGTGAATACTCCTGCAAGAGGAGACAACACCTTTTGATCCATTCTGAACCAGTATTTTAGGTGCCTGCTTATTATCTGTAACAATTTTATCTACCACAAAGAATGAAGACATAAGCTCTATTCCTTCCATTACAGAACTAAAATTTTAAGAAATGAAACTCTACTAGATTAAAATCCAAGTCCCCAGGTTAAAATCTAGCTCACTCTATGGTTCTCTCTACCATTTCACGACCCCTGAGTTTTCTAAATGGTTTAAGAGTGGGTTTTCATATGGTTTGCATTTTGACTTTTTAAATGTTTTGGTTTTGTGAGAGTAGAGGGAAAAGAGAGCTAGGATGAAAATTCATCCTCTTAATTAAGCTTTCCTTAAATGACTGTAAATTAAATCTCTGTTCCAAGAAAGGTCGTAAAATATAGTAGAAAGAGAATGAACAATTCTGGCCAAACTTTATTTACTTTATATGTCTGATGTGAGAAGAATTAATAAAACATGGACATGGGCCTTCCTGGTTGCACAGGCGGTTGAACGCTGCGCTGTGAAGCTATTCCACAGCCTCTGCAGCACAGGTTTGATCCCAGCCAGCCAGCAAGAATCCCACATGGCGCGGCAGACCTCTCCTGTCTCACCCGCTGCTCCCCTCAGCAGTGCGTTTCGTCAGTCTGCCTGTTCTGTTACCCGCTCTGTCTCTGGTGAATCCTCTCACCCTCCCATGCATCTGGCCTGTACCCCAGCACTTGTATAAATAAAAAATAAAATTTTAAAAAATAAAACATAGACATGTTATATGCTCAATTAATTATTGTTAGTTTCTTTTCCTCAAGGGCCTAATTTAAAGGAATGATTGACTGATGTGAGAAGGGAGAAAGCTAGACTTAGATGAAATCTGACACTGGATAATCAACAAAATATTTACAAACTTTTATGGAGAATATAATCAAAGGTCAAATTCTTTTAGATCTGAGTATGTTTCTAATATTGTAATAATTCACTGACTGTAGGTCTTCTTTTCTTAAATACAATCTTATTCAGCTATTTTTATACTTCCATAGGTCTGGTATTAGTCTGAATTGCAAGAACAAAGAAAATGCAATGTCAGCAATCCCACATACATGAAGGGAAAGTAGCAGTATGATACTCCAAAGTCACTTCAAATTTGATCTAAATAAAATGGATCCCATATTTCAAATCTTTAGCAGTAAAAGGAAAATAGTATAATGATTCACATTATGTGCAAGAACGTTTTCTTTTAAAATTATAAACCACCTGTTTAACAATTTAAAACTCCATTTTTACAGGCTGATTGTTTTCAGTGTCATAATTCTCTAGAAAGATAATTACTACTCATTGACCTGTGCTGTAAGGATATGACTTATGCCAACTAAAAGTCATAATAAAATAACTTGCAAGTTAACATAACTAGCAGCAAAGAGGGAAAAGATGTCTCTCAATTCTCTAAGAGATGCCCTACTTAGTCTTATCTCATGGGCTCAAGTATGAGCATGTACTGAGACTAGTTATAAAAATGCTTTGCTCACAACCTGGCAACCATGACTGATGTTAGCTTGGGCATCCCTTCAGCAGTGTTCACATGTACCTTGATTCATCAGAACTATGCTTCCTGTGAGCAAAGCCATGCAGTTAGTGGGTTGATGATTGTGTAGGTATTGAAATCCCCATCCTCTCCGGTATGAAGTTTCATACATATATCCTGAGGCGTTGGCAATCACTTCAAGAAACTTCTCCTGTTGTGTCTTGCTCAGATAGTTGTATAAGAAGTCATAGGCAGTGGCAAATCCAACCAGAGAGTGAGCAAGAGGGACTTCATCCCATGGAGCATCTTTCACCAACCTGTAAGGGAAAATAAACCATGCAAATGAGTGTAACCACGCTCACAGCTTTCAACACATTTTTAAAAAAATGTCTATTCCCCAGAACACAATTGAAGATATAATCCAAAAGGTTTAATGACACAGAATCAACTTCCTCCCATATTAGACACAACATAGAGTTTGTCTAATGTGAAAATTAGGGTTAATGCTTTTCTCAAGCCAGTTTCTGGAAGCATCAAGATGTTGACAGTTTTTACTTTTGATTTTTTCTATTAATGAGAGGTAGTAGAATCTATTCAAAGAGACTTAAAGCTTACGACATGTAGTAGCAGGGTAAAATCTCTGGAGTACCCATTTAACTAGTGCTTATTCTCCCCTTTTTTACTTACATAAAAGGTGCTCCATTCTATTCTTACGGCTGCATTGCTAAGTCAAACATGGATGTCCCAATTTATACCCTAGGTTGATCAAGGTGAAGGTATTACGGTTTATAGCTAATGATCTCTCAATCTTGACAGACCCACTTGGTAAACACCATGATGAGGAGAGGAAAGCTGTGTAAGTGAAATGATTCTAACTTGAATGTGTACATCTCATCTTTCTAATAAAATGAACTGCACAGACATTAAGGTCCTTCAACTATCTTTCAAATAATTTGAAAGCTGACCTGTAAAGTATTCAATTTTCATCTTCTAGGACATCACATTTCTGATTGACTTGCTACATTTTTCTGCAAAAATTTTAATAGTGTGAGGTCTGTATTTAACAGGAAGCTAAAATGGATCTTTCACAACCACAGCTTCAGGGAATTATCCAGAAAACCCTCCCCATCTGTTCAGGATGTATTTGAATAATCTCTAAGAGGGGGAAACAAATGAAGAGTGTGCTGTACTTGTGGGAGGTGGAAGAAAGCTCTCAAAATAGGGATCAAACTAAAGCTTAGTAATTCTATGCCAGGAGCCTCTTCTGGAAGTCTAGTGAAATCTTAGTCTCTTTCTCATTATGTTTTTTAAATTCTTAAGATATAAAACCTAAGGATAAAAGGAAATCTATTACTCTGAAATATAACTGTCTATCTATCAATCTATCAATACTTTTTAAAATGTGGTAAGTGTGCCTTTTTATTAAGACACAAGATTTAACGGCAGGGATAGTAGATACCATAATTTTTAAGTAGTGATGAGCATAAACAATATTTTGAGATGTTTACAATAACTGTAATATAATATGAGCTACCTATAATATCTTTCTGTGGCAAAATTACAGGTTCTGCCAATAATACCATAGTTGGTTATTTATATTATGATTTGGAAGAAAGGCTAAATTTTAGCTAGAGTTTGTGAAAATTAAGATGCAGTATTTCTTCCTCCCCCACCCCATATAAATCCCACAGACTTCAGGTTAAGAATACTTAAAATTTTCTGAAGATTACCTCTTCCAGACTGCATTCTTCCTTTAAGGGTTGATATTAAAGTAGTGATCTCAGTAAGACCTACCCTAGTCCCATTATCATTCCCCAACAAACTTTTTTCCTTGTCCTCATTTTTATGTCCTCTCAGCACATGTGTGGATACATATATGTAAACCCCTCCCCTTCTAGAATGCAAGCTCTACAAGTGCAGGGTCTTTTCCCTTTGTTGTATTCACTAATAGATCTCCAATCCCAAAAACAATACCTGGCACACAGACATTCAATACTATTTTTGGAAAGAAAAAATTAACAAATAAGCTTATAAAACTGGGTCACACTATTGACAACAAATATGTGATCATTATGAAATCAGGAGTTTGGAGGAATAATTATTTCAGTGTTTGGTTAGCTGTGCTGGTGACATGGCCTGGTGCTAAAATGACTAAGGTTGATGAATTTCTTAACCATTTGATAACAAAGCCACCTTCCCAGTCAGCTTATCAGTATGTGTACTAGTTGTAAACAGACTGTTAAGAATGTGGATTAATACCCTACTTTTGGGAAAATAAAAATCCATGCAGCAAGCTCACTGCCAGGAAGTTAGAAACACTGTCTTTACTGTCTCACAGGGACTGGTGAGCCAGGCACAGAATCCCAATCATTCATTTCCCACCTTTGTGTCTTTGTACCATAGCATGATGCATCTATAAGTGGCAACATATACATCTAGCCACGTTAAAGTTAACACTAAGGAGTTGCTGCCATCTACCAACCCCAGGCATGTCCGATTAACCAATAAAAATTTTATATAATCAAACATTTAATATAACTTTTGATCTTCAGGAAATATTCTCATGCAAATTTCCATGAAAAATTCCATGATCCCTCACATAATTGCTTATTCCAAGCAGTTTCCAATATGCCAAATAATAGCAACAATTCAAAAAAGGTTTATGGTATCTTCAGATTCATCACTATATCATTATGAAATTGGACACATAGTCATTTTTCTATAAGGTTTTTCTAAATCTTTTACTAATACAATCTTAACACAGACACAAAATATAATCATGGACAGAACATATTTTACTGTTATGTAAACCAAAGGAAATTTACCTGTAGCACATTGGTAGCAGCAAAGAAATTATATATTCAACATAATCCTAACCAGTGGCTAAAATCAACTTACTGGGAAAGCTGATTAAGAGGGAGGAATCACTAAAAAATAATATAGATGTTAATTCATTAATTTTATTTCAGGTTTAAATACCTGTGTGTATAGAGATTCACTAATCTTCTGAAGGAGAGTTTAACTCTTTTCTTGGAATATGGGTCTATAGTTTGAAGTTTCATTGTTCCTACACAGAACACACATCACATTTCCAGCTTTGGGTGGGAAGGCAGACTGGTCCATCCACTTTGGAAAACTGTTTGGAGGACCCTCAAATTACTAAAAATGGATCTACTATATGACCCAGCAATTCTACTCCTAGGAATCTACCAAAGGACACAAAAACATTAATTCAAAAGGAAACTTGCACACCTACATTCACTGTAGCACTATTTACAATAATTAAAATATGGAAACAACTTATATGCCCAAAAACATATTACTGGATCAAAAAGAGTGACAGACTGACAGACACACACACACACACACACACAATGAAATATTACTCAACAAACAAAAAACGGTAAACTTATGCCATTTGCAGCAACATGGATGGAGCTGGAAGGGAGTATGCTCATTGAAATAAGTCAGAAGGAAAAAAGATATCAGATGGTTTCACTTATAGTAGGAATATAGGGAAACCACATAAAGGATCAGGAAAAAAAAGACAAAACCAGCAGGCAAACTATAAATTGGAGGCATTCACCAGGGGAGGGATAAAAATAGGAGGGAAGAGCACAAGAGTCTATGGTGATAGTTCACAGGTATCTTCGTGGTGGTAATTTTATGGAGACAACACCTGAGAGGAGAAATCAAACATTGTACAAAAATGAACAACGATGTAAAAATATATAAATAAAAATGGGGAAAAAACAATTTTCAGCTTTGGTTTCTTGAGACAATACTTGTGAAGGAATGTAGAATTCTTTGAGATTTTTGTGAGTTTTTCCCTTAACTTTTACTAATCTCACCACATTAAGTTATGAAGGCAATTTTTTTTTTACAGTTAATTGTTCCAAAGCATTTAAGATAGTTTTAGAAACATTAATTCTTTTCCTTTTTGAACTCATGCTTTCTATTTACATAATAATATTAAAATTACGTAATTATAGCTATTAGTAAAACTGGCATCAACTGGCTTGAGAACAAATAGAACTGATATTTGCTAAGCACGGAACTCTACTAGAGCAGAAGTGAATGGACTTCAAGAGAGTAACCTATAAGCCTTGACATTCAGCATCCCTGAGAGTTGCCACCAGGTTATGCTATGAATAGAAATTAGTTTCACTGGCAAGTCAGTTAAGAGGAGACTAGTTAGGAAAATCTTTACCGCATTTTTATAAGATACATTTTCTTTCCTTGGAGAGCTGCTCTTAAAGTAAGTTTTGTGGACCCTTAAGGTCTCTGACACTCTGTTAGGGGGTCCACAAGTAAAAGGTATTTTTATAATTATATAAAAGTGTTATATATTGATATTTGCACTGATGGTGCAAAGTAATAAAGGGTTAAAAATGCTGCATCTTATCAAGAATGTAGGCAGAGTGCCTTGTATGATTTTGTACTGCCAGATACTCTAAGTTAAAAAAAAATAATTTCACTTAAGAATATCCTTGATAAAGGGTTAAAAATAGTTATTAGCTTTATAAAATCTCAACTTTTTGAGTATATGTCTTTTTAGTATTTTGTGTGGTGAAACGGGAAGTATGCAAAAAGCACAATAGGTACCCAAGTATAACTATCACAAGGAAAATAAATTGTGCTGTGAGTTGGGTGCTAACTAGCTGCCGTTTACTGATGAAATATCTTTTTTTATGTGAGAATGAATGAATGACAAATTATCATTATTCACAGTTGGATTTATAACTGCAAGTTTTCTTGTAAATGGACAAAGAGGCCTAAAAACTGAAAATCTTTGTTATCAATGACAAAATTTGAGCTTTTAGACAGAAATAATAATTTTGGAAAACTTGTATCTACTACCATGAGCAAAAGAGCTTATCAAAAAAGACTTTTCTGATGAGATCAGTGAAAACAAATGTGATTCATTTTTATATTACATAATTAAATATGTCAACATTTGGAAGACTGGAAATAAACATTTAAAATGAAAACTGATGCCAACTGTTGAAGTTAGCTGTTGAATGAATGAGAATTCATTAACACTATTCTCCCTATGTTAATTCTGTTTGGAAATTTCCATAATAAAAAGTAAAATACAAAAAAAAAATGAAAACTGATATTACAAAACCATACATAGATAAAAGATCCACTGTAAGCACAAAATAGATTTTTTAACCAAGTAAAAGATATAAGGAGTTTGTTAACATGGCTTCAGATTCCACACTGTAACTTATAACCCAGAGTCCACATAAAATTAACTTTTGTGAAACTACCACTTAACAAGTTCTAGTACAGTATTAAAGAAAAATATTTATAACTATATGAAAACATTCTTTAAACACTCCTTTTTTCAATCACATAGATATGTGA
The DNA here is from genome assembly GCF_014898055.3 of Talpa occidentalis. NCBI lineage: Eukaryota > Metazoa > Chordata > Mammalia > Eulipotyphla > Talpidae > Talpa > Talpa occidentalis. Next base: position 116,320,512 of record NW_023602073.1, on the reverse strand, counting down.
AACTGGATTTTCTTCATATACTTCAACCAAAACACCCCTTTGCAATAGACTTAATATGGAAGTAGATATGCAAGATTTACAAAAATGTAAAATAAAGGACCTCTTTTACACTATAAACTTGTTCTCAAAAATAGTTTTTTTCTAAAAATATAATTTATGTTAATGTGGAATAAATTTATTTTTGAAATGATTTTTTAAATTTCTTTTAAATTTTGATAAAGATAAGTACACACAAAGCTCTTTGATGTCCTCACTAATATTAAAAAAATATGAAAGAACTCTGAGTCCAAATGTTTTAAAAATTACCTAGGAAACTTTCAAAGATGAATTTATGTAAAACAGAAGGATTAAATCAGACAAATAAACTGTTAATTGTTTGGGTTAGGGATTGGGATGTTGGTAGGGAAAGGCATAGAAATTATCATGTGTTGTTTCTATAAATCAAACTGTAACTATAAAAGGAAGAAAAGAGGCATAAAAGTATTTCCAAAACTTAATAACTTCATTAACAGGAGTTTTTATAGTTATTGGGTATGGACAAACTGCTTTCATTATTATAAATGCTTTATAACTATTTATTATGTATAAAATGTAATCACAGGCAATCTAAGTAGTCTGTATTACTTAAATTTGACAGCCTAGTTGATGAAATAACTAATAAGTCTAATAACAAAGTCTATTTGTATATATTTGAATTTAAAATGACTAATTTTTTTTACATATTTGTGAAAAGATTGAAAGTATTATAAGGTTAAAAGACTACTCTATATAATATCACTTACATTTTTAAGTTTCATTTACATAAGTATTCTTAAAATAAATACTTGAAATAAAGGAAGTTTGGTATTTAAAATATAAGAGGAGTCAAGGGATCACTTGATACTAATTTAAATGAATCAACAGTATACATACAGAAAATAAACACAAGAAACGTGGTAACTCTTAAGTACCTTTATCTTCTTATGGATATTAGTCCTGTTGTCTAGAACTTTTTTACAGTTATTTCACAACAATTTTATGCCCGACTTTACCATATGGAACTATATTTTGAGGTCATAATTTAATCCCTTATATAGGCAAATCATTATATATTTAAAAGTATGTTTATTTATTTTTTTGCTTACTTTTATTTATTTATTTTTAAATAATAAAT
>NW_023602073.1:116280439-116319259 GCF_014898055.3 Talpa occidentalis | reverse complement strand
GCAGAACCTATTGAGAATGGGCAGGTTTGGGGGTGATGGGTGTCCTCACCCTGCCCTCCGACCCTTTGTTGGCAAGCAAGTGAGAGTGACAAAGACAAATAAATACCCTCCGTGGACTTAGCAGGTGAGGGGGGAAAAGTTAAATTCCTGGAAAAAAGAAGGGACTCTAAGAAGCCAGCGAGGTGGCTGAGGGGCAGAGCAAAGGGGAGCGCGGACAGCGCGAGGGGAAAAACGTCAGGGACTAACAGGTGTTGGGCAGGAAAGGTCGGGAAAAGAGATAGAGGTTGGGGGCGGGGTGCTGTTACAGAGGGATCCTGGGGTGGGGGGGTCTCTGAGGAGCGATGACTTGACAGTGACGTCGAGGAAGTGACACAGCGGGCGCTTCAAGCTGAAGGCACCTCCCGCGCAAAAGTCTGACACGGAAAATGTGCTTATTGTCAGCGAAGTTCATGGGGCCTGTGTGTGTGGGGGGGGGGGGGGCTGAGAGTGGAAGGAAAGCTGATATACCGCCCTGTTTCAGTCATGCTGATGGATAACCCCCCACAGAAATGGCAATTTGATTTTCCCCTTGGAGGACACCGCCTAGGAAGTCAGCCCCAAGTCTGCAGAAACAAACTGATCAGCAGCCAGGAGGGAAATAAATGAGTGAATGAATGAATGAATGCACAGACATGAATTCCAAAGGATAAGAGTCAAGCAGAAAAGACCCCCACGGGGCCTCCCTGGGGGCGCAGGGGTGAAAGAAAGCGCCATCAAGCTCTTGCCAGCCACTGCAGCAGGAGATGGATCCCCGCGGCCAGGAGCAGCGCCTAAGGGGGCAGCAGACCTCTCCCGTCTCCCCGCTGCTCCCCTCACCAGGGTACTTCAGTAGATCCGCCTGCTCTGGCCGCCACTGTCTCTGGTGCCTCCTCCACAACCCCTCCACCCCCCCCCCACCTCTGGTCTACACCCCAGTGCTTGCATACACAATAAATAACTCTTGAGAAAAAAGAAAAGAAAAGACCCCACCACCACCACCACACACACCCCCCACAGCGCCCAGGGACGCTAAACCCGTCGCGGTTGTGAAAAGGAGGAGCCTTGTCAGGAACAGTTGCCAAAGAGAAAAGTCGATCAGAGGGAAGCGGAGGCTCTCACCCAGGGGAGCAGGTGTTGACGGTTGAAACGGGCCTGGGATTGGATCCACATGGGAACAGAGATGATTTATTTTGGGGGGCGATGTGCTGGGTCCCTGGAATGTTTTGGTTAAATGCAAAGTGGAGGCCTGTGCTGAGAACACGCGGGGTGCTGGTGTGAGGTTAACTCGGCGTCGAGGCGGGTTCCGAGAGTGACCTGGGGAGCCCCTGAGCTGCTGGGAAAGTCTCCCGCGCGTTTGCAGCCACCGGAGGATCAGTTACTTCTCCAGCGTCTCTCCCGAAACACACACGACGCTGCGATCCTTTGCGGGGCGGCCCCGAGCAGATCCAGGGCGCGCACGGTGTGGGGCTCAGGGCCAGAGCGGGGGTCTGTGGCGTCCAGGCAGCCGCTGGGGCTCGGGCGCCGGGGCCTCTGCGGCAGCACCTGGGCGCGGGAGGCGCGGGAGGCGCGGGAGGCGCGGGAGGCGCGGGAGGCGCGGGAGGCGCGGGAGGCGCGGGAGGCGCGGGAGGCGCGGGAGGCGCGGGGCGGGCGAGGGCGCACAGCCGGGCGCCGGGCGGAGCAAATAAGGCGGCGTCTCCGCGGCCGGGCAGGCTCGGGTCCCCAGAGGGAGAGGACGCGCGGCGGCCGGGACAGGAGCAGACCCCGCGGGAACGCCGGGGAGAGCCCAGAGAGAGTCCAGACCCCCCGGGCGCTGGGGGGGGGGCCGCCCGCCCCTCAGCCCCCCACCTCAGCCCCGCATCCGCGGCCCCTCAGCCCCTGGCCCGCCCGCGCCGCGCCCGCCCGGAGAGTGCGGAGAGTCTGGGTTCTCAGGGGCCGGGAGCCTCCCCCGGCCGGGCCTCCGGCCTGACCTGTTCCGGGGCGTCCAGCTGCGCTGTCGGGGAGAAGGCGAAAGGCCCACGCCAGCCCCCGTTAGCCCCGGGACCCTCTGTCCGTGTGCCCGGAGCCCTCCCGACCCGGCGCCGACGGGAACGCGGCCCCAGAAGTCCTGGTGCGGGAGCGAGGCCGTGCGAGGGCTTGGGGGGTGCGCTCCTCTCTGCGGACTCCGGACCCGGCGCCGCAGGGGGACGTTGCGCACGGCGGGGGCCGCCGACGGACTTGGGCCCGGCTCGGAGCAGGTCTGGGGTGAGCGTCCCTCGAAGCTCTGCCCGCGGGGGGAGAACAAGCCTGGAGGCGCCGCGGACCCCCGGGAGGCAGACGCGGCCCGGGAGCTGCCGCAGGACACCGGGAGGGGAGGGGGCGAGCTACCGGCGGGGCCCGCCCAGGACCCCGAGCCGCAGACGCAGCGGCGGGGGAGCAGGAGCCCGACGCCCCACCCGCTCGCCGGCGCCGACAGGGCCCCCGCCACGGACGGCGGGGACCCCCGAGTAAGCCAGGGGCTGGGGCGGGGGACGCCCCCGTGGTGCCCTGGGCCGGGGAGCGAGGGGATCCTCTGTGCGCCCCTGGACGGGAGAGTCGGGGGTGGTCTTTAGCAGCCTGGGGAGAGGTTCTCCGCAGCAGGCGGGAGATTCTCAAAAAGCCGCCCAGACGCGCCGCCAAAAGCGGGCGCCGAGGTCAGGAGCCCCGAACGTGTGGGGCGCAGCTGCTCATTTCTCCCGGAGCAGCGGAGCCTCCTCCCGGCACCTGTGGGCGAGGCCCTTTGGCAGGAGAGTGAGGGTGAGGGCCCGAGGACCCTCAGGGGCGGGTGGGGCCTGGGCCTGTGGGGGACCCCACGACGGGGAGGGGACGGGAGGGGCCCCGTGGGGAGCGCGCTCTCCCTAGGAGGGCGGTGCCCAGGGGCCAAGGGCTGGCCTGAGCGCAGGGGCCGCCTGGCAGCGGAGGTGATGAGACCTGGTGCGGCGGGGACGGCAATGAGTACCCCTGAGGCTGGGTGGGTCCCCCCAAGAGAGCTGAGGGTCTCAGACCTCAGAGTGCTCACACCTGGGGGTGAGGGGTGAGGGTGGCTTGCGCTGAGACTGCAGCCTGGAAAAGGCTGGTGAGCCAGACGCCCCAGCTTGAGAGGGTGGAGTCCTCCTAGACCCAGCAGTGGTTCCCCCTGGAGGGAGCAGGGGTTTGGGGGGCAGTCAAGTGCGATCCTGGGGGGTGGAATGTGCAAAGGAGCTGCCTGAGCTCAGGGGCCGCCTGGCAGAGGTGGTGATCTGTGATGAGGGCTGGTGAGGCGGAGAAGTTCCGCTCAGTTTGGGAGCGGGGTTTGTGAGTTTCCCTCAATTTGGGGCCTCTGTGTGTCAGGCCTGGGGGAGTGGGAATTGGGAAACATTGGGTATTTTCCTTGGGTATCTGGTACTTGGAGTTTCCTGTTCATTTTTGGAAGCCAGGGATGTGGTTAAAATGGTGAGAGCTGGATGTTTGTTTCATCTGCAAGCCCCTTGGGGACAGTGTTAACTGAGTTGGGGACCTGTAGCTACCAACCCATGTCTCAGAAGCAGCTCCTCTCACTGTTTCCCTGCAGGAGCCCAGGAGCAGCTGACAGTGGGGAACAGACAGGTGCTTTTCTAATGCAAAAGCCAGGCAGTAAGTGCTCCTTTTCCACACTGGCTGCTCATGCATGAGTTCCTTGTGACTATCCTCTTCCACAGTCTCCCCCCTGACATCCAGGGTCAGTTCAGGCGCTTTGGCTCCAGGCAACCTGGGATAACCCTGACTCTGTGGACACTGGCAGGTGCTGGAAGGGCTGGGTTGTCCCCATAAGAACAGTGGGCCTGGAACAGGGATTCTACTTCCCTTACTTGGTCCTCACTGTGTGCAAATAGCTCTGTGAATCTGAACGTTGGGCCTGTGTAAGGAATTCAAGCAAGTGTCTGGAATCAGGTCTTGGTTATTTAAAAATTTGCTGTTCTTATTTTTATGTGTTTAGTTAGACAGCTCATTCAGTATCTACCGTCACTGGGATGTCAAGTAAGCTGAAGAGAGTGTTCTCCACTGGAAGGAGGCCTTTTCCTCCTCTGAATTCGCTGGCCTCTTCGGGTCACGCTCGGGGACTTCTGAGATCAGGCTCAGTTGATTTTGTCAAAATGACTGGACTTTCTAGTCAGCTGTAAAGGCCATTTTCTTATTGGCCATTAAAAGTGGCAGAAATCTACATTCAAGTAAACATTGGGTAGCCTGCCATTTGGTTGATACAAGGAAATCTTGTGGAACCTCAGTAGAGCTCCTGAGACACTCCACGAGTTTCTCCCTTTCCTCCTGGGAAAGGCATTAGATGAATTTGTCCTATTTGGCTTCCCTAGGAGAGAGTAAAACTAGAAGGGAAGCCTTGTCACTTGGGAAAACAGGTAAAACTTTGACATGTACAGAAATGTTAACATTGGTTTTCTGAAACGCATATACAACCTCTCAGTCTCTGACAGGTGTGTTAATTGTCAGTGGCGATTGGCACCTTGTAATATTGTATACTTTCGTTGCTTGACATCTACAGCAATTGTTTCTGGAGAAAATAGGGGGGAAAGGCCTCAACAGGTTCCTATTAATGGAATTTGATGGGTTAAAAATTTTTTTCCTAAATCCAGAAATAAACCCACAGATTTATGGTCAACTAATCTTTGACAAAGGAGCAAAGACTATGCATTGGAGCAAAGAAAGTTTGTTCAATAAATGGTGCTGGGAAAACTGGGTCGCTACATGCAAAAGAATGAAGCTTGACCACTACCTCACACCATACACAAAAATCAACTCAAAATGGATTAAAGAACTAGACATAAGACCTGAAACCATAAAATACATAGAAGGAAATATAGGCGAAACACTACGGGATTTGTACATCAAAGACATCTTTACAGACACATCACCCAAAGCAGTGATAGTGAAGACAAAGATAAACAGCTGGGACTACATCAAATTAAAGAGCTTCTGCACAGCAAAAGAGACAATAACAAAAACAAAGAGAAACCCCACCAACTGGGAGAACATTTTTGCACCCAACACTAATGATAAAGGACTGATCACAAAAATCTGCAAAGAGCTGATGAGACTCAGCAACAACAAAGAAAATAATCCAGTCAAAAAATGGGCAGAAGAGCTAAAAAGAAACTTCTCTGAAGAGGAAATGCAAATGGCCAACAGACATATGAAAAAATGTTCAACATCACTTGTAATCAGGGAAATGCAAATCAAAACTACCATGAGATACCATCTCACACCAGTGAGAATGGCACATATTAAAAAAACTAGCAACAACAAATGTTGGCGAGGATGTGGAGAAAAAGGAACTCTTGTGCACTGTTGGTGGGAGTGCAAACTGGTCCAACCACTATGGAGAGCTGTGTGGAGATTTCTGGACCTACTAAACATAGAGCTTCCATATGATCCAGCAATTCCACTCCTAGGTATTTACCCAAAGGACACAGAAACATCAATTCCAAAGAGCACCTGCACTCCTATGTTTATAGCAGCACTGTTTACAATAGCTAAGCTTTGGAAACAACCCAAATGCCCAAAAATAGATGACTGGATCAAGAAGATGTGGTACATATATACCATGGAATATTACTCAGCATTCAAAAAAGATAAACACATGCAATTTGCAGCAACATGGATGGCGCTGGAAGGGATCATGCTCAGTGAAATAAGCCAAAAAGAAAAAGAAAAATACCGGATGGTCTCACTCATAGCAGGAATCTAGAAAACTTAAATAAGGGACCAGGAAAATGAATATAAGAAAGTGAAAATCAAAGTCAACAAAAAACTATGAACCAGAGACACTTTTTGGGGAGCGGGGGGGAAAGGTTTGGGGTCAGAATTGGGCGTTTGCAATTGTATAGGGGAATATAAAAATAAAATTTAATATTAAAAAAATAAAAAAAATAAAAAAAAAAAAAAAAATTTTTTTCCTACATTCCAGTCTATTCCAGACTGAATAGACTGTTGGAGATACAACTGATTTTTACTAAGTTTTGGCATAATACTGGTACTTTTGTTGCATTTTGTTCTGATTCAACAAAGCTTTCTTGTTTTGACTGACCAGGACCTGTAGCAATGTTAAATTATTATTTTTTCTTTTTCCAGAAAGCTAACTTGTATTTGCATTTTCTCTTCCTTTAATACCAACGCAGCATGAAAAGAGTGGTAGTAATTTTTACTACTCACGTCAGTGTCTATTTTTGCATCACTTCCATAGGTATTGTGTGTGCTTCAAACAAAAGCTACTGGAGATGAGTGTCATTGTGTGACGAGAGAGGCGTTCTTCCAAGAAGCTGAAACAGAGCCCGACCAAGAAGAGGAGAACCCGCTGCTTTGTCCCCAGGCTCCAGAAACCTCCAAGGGAGGTGAGGAAGCTGCCTCCATGGGCAGGACTGGACAACCAGGAAAAAACAAAAGCCCTGGTACCCTGGAGAAGAGGAAGCCCAGGTGGAGTCTAGTGAGACCAACTTTGTTCTTGAAGCCCACGTGGACCAGACGTCAAGAGTTCGCTCTGATCCTCTATGGATTGTTCTGACAGAGCCAGCCACATTGCTGCTTGGCTATTCTGCCCTGTGATTGTATGCAAAAATAGGTGATATGGATTAAAAGTAGATTTAGTTTGCAGACTTTTGCTATGCTGTTGAAACAATTTGGAATCAAGTTTGAGAGAGAACTTGTTTTTAGATAAGGTGAACCAATTTTAAGAATTTTTTCCCCCTGTGATTTTGATATATTTGCTGTCTTGTTTTGTCTAATGCCTCCTGATGTTTGTTTTATTTTTCCTTTTGGGTTGGATAATGGACTATTTTCCAGTAATGGAAAAGTGTCATACTGGACCTTCATGGACAATGCTGCTGAATAATTGTTGCTTCTCTTACATACTTTGTCACCCTGAAAAAAGACTCTCCTAAGACTATACCCTGAGATCTCTGCCACCATAGATAATGGTGGAATAAAAATTAAAAGGGGTGATTGTAACATGTGGTAGAGGGTCCTCTGGACTAAGATTTGGCATTTCACTGCTGAGACCTGGCTTTTCCAGCTAGTGCTGTCAGTGAAGTCTGGCCTATGCCCAGGCATAAGTGTTTGAGGCTGGGGTGGGGGGCGGCAAGCCTTATTCTGGTGTTAAGTGTGTGTGGGGTGGCCAGCTCTGTCCCCATGCCTTGGAGCCTCACCCAATGTCCCACCTCACCACTTGAGCCCTGTCTGCACCAGTGTAAGGGCCTTCTTCTTCCTCTAGTTGCTCACCCCTGACCCACACATTCCCAGTGCGTAACAGGCTTCACTTCTTGCTGTCTCCATTTTCACTAAGCCTCATGGTTGCTGTGCAAGGTGCTCTGGAGTTGGAAGAGGGGCCTTCCTTTTCTGGCTTAGCTGAGCAGGTTTACCAGCCTAAGGTCTGTTGGCACTACACGCTCTCTGGCTTATCCTAAAAGGGAGTGGGCGTTTGCTGAAGACAGTGTTTCCCAGCCAGGGTTCTGTTGATCCTGAGGATGCAGTTAGTCCCAACAAGGTACATTTTTTTGTATGAAAGAGTTGGGGTGGGGGGTGTGGGAGGAGGAGAGTGGGCCAGGGGGTGGCCCGAGAGGTGGGGGAGGGCGGGAAGTGGAAGAGAATTACACCAGAGACAGAACATGAATGCTGCAGCAGGCAAACAGAGAGGCCTGCTGCGCTCTTATGTTCGTCAGCTCCCTGAGCAGGGATCGAACTCAGGCGGTAGGCGTGAAAGCGCTGAGCCTTAACCCCTAGGCCAACCAGGGAAGCCTTCAAAGTGGTTGTTTTACTGCTGAGTTGCCTTTCTTAGGTGGGGAAAGCCTGAAAATGAATGGGAACACCTGGGTTTGGGCCTCAGCCCAGCAGGAAGACTCTGGCTTAGGCCAGGTGAGCCCCAAGGGCACTAGGCTCAAGCTCAGTCAGCCTCACTCACACCTGCCACCTCATACCTGCTTATCCTGGTAGTGGGAAGGGTCCCCCATCTACCAGTGGCTAGAGAGGGGGTGTCTTCCCTGGAGAAGTGATCTCAGGCCCCCTGCCCACAGCATCTTTGGGACACATGCTGCTCCTGGAGGTGTGAGTTTGTGGAGGGTGGAAGTGAGGGCCTGGGTCTGACTTCAGCGTGAGCAGGTACTTTTTTCAATTCTGGGGCTTACCCTGTGGTGTTGCCCTGAGTGTCTTTTGAGGTGGAAATAGTTCTCAAGTTTGCACTGAGCTTCCCAGTTGAGCTTCCCATGGTTTCCACCTCCCCTAGGCCTGACTCCACCTCCGGCCTTGTTTCCTCCCCAGTGGCAGGGAGCCAGCACTGGGGAAAGCAAGCCTATGACTGTGGGCACTGAGGAGCCAGCCCCTCATGTCTGCTCACCCCGTCCTGCCCTTGGGCTGAGGGCCAGGGCTTGTAAACAAGGGAGTAAAAAAAGGGGGAGATGGGCGAGGGTCAGCCAGGGACAGGGGGTGCTAAGAGTGTTCTGAGTCCTGGTGGTGCAGCAGCTGGAGATCTGGGGAGGCTGGGCAGGGTGCCTGAGCCCCTGCTCTGCTTGGAGATCCCCCCTGGTGTCTCCTGATCGCAGGCCAGGCAGGGCCTTGAACCGCATGGCCTCAGGCAGAGAAGCCCAAGAGGGAGCACCCCTCCACCCCTCCCTACCCCCCCCCCACTGTCCCTGGGGGTGGGAAGATGCAGCCCACAAGGTGCAGCAGACCTCCCCAGTCTCCCTGCTGCCCCCACCTCAGCCATGGATTTCAGTCCATCTGCCAGTTCTGCTCTCTACTGTCTCTGGTAAATCCTCTCACACCCCCGCACCTCTGACCTGTACCCCAGTTCTTGTATGCATAAAGAAAGCAAGCTAAAAAAATCAAGGAGGAGACATATAACTCAGGAAGCATTTTATTATGAATCTGAGGTTTTGGTTTGAGCTGCCGGAGCACATGGGATGCAGTTACATGTGACCGGTCCCTCAGATAGGGATGAACAAGTTGGTCTCCCCCATGTCTTGCAATTCTCCCCTAATTTGACAGGTTTGTCTTCTCCCATTCCAAGGAGTTGAGAAAAGCACCTTGGAGCTCGCCCATCTGGCCCCAATCCCTTCCCCCTCCCCTTTGCAGACCCTCCCTCATCTTCCCCTTTTTTCCCCTTTGCATAAAGACCCCTGCCCTCTGCCCCAGAGCAGGAGGGTGGTCTGTCAGAGTCTGTCAGAGTCTGCTGCCCTCCTCCTTTGTCCACAAATAATTCAACCACTTTCCTTTTCCCCAAACTCGATTTCCTTTTGTTGGCTGAAGGAAACTGAGGCCTAAGTTCAGTAACAATGGGGCAGGCCAGAGCCAGCAGCAGGATGCCACTTGGACTCTGCCCGCCACAACTCTGACTTCCCAAGGGCTGAGCAGTTGCCCGCCCACAGCAAGACGCTCCAGGCCACCCTGTCACCTGGGCATCCCAGGTAGTGTCTGACCCCCGTGCTCAGAGGGAGTGACCTCTCAAGGGAGTTGGGGAGTCCCAGCAGCTGTGGGGTTTTTTTCCTCTGGGGAACTTCCCAAGTCCTCCTCAGGACAGGCACAGTTCTTTTCTGTCCCCTGGATTCACCTTGGCAGAGGTGGAACCTGGGTGGAAAACCTTGGTCCCCTGCCATTTGGTGTCAGTTCCCCAGGGGTGCAGCCAAGCCCCTGGCCTGCACACATTTGGGAGGAATCAGAGTCCCTGTCAGGGAGGGGATCTGAGTCTCCCTCAATTTGGGGCTCCTTTGGTGGTGTCAGGCCTGGGGGAATGGGAATTGGGAAACATTCCATATTTTTGTTGGGTATCTGGTATTTGGAGTCCTGTTCGTTTTTTTGTGCCAGGGATTTGGGTAGAATTAGGAGAGGCACCGTGTTTGTTTCATCTGCAAGCCCCTTGGGGACAGTGTTAACTGAGTTGGGGACCTGTAGCTACCAACCCATGTCTCAGAAGCAGCTCCTCTCACTGTTTCCCTGCAGGAGCCCAGGAGCAGCTGACAGTGGGGAACAGACAGGTGCTTTTCTAACACAAAAGCCAGGCAGAAAGCACTTCTTTTCCACACTGGCTGGCTCAGGCATGAGTTCCTTTTGGCTCTCCTCTTCCACAGTATCCCCCTGACATCCAGGGTAAATAAATTGTAGAACAAAGAGGTATCAATCATCTACCTTATTGAAATTCTATAATAAAAAATGAAAATATATCATAAAATGAATGTTACCATGGACTCTATGTATGCAAGTGCTCAGCATAATGAATGCAAAAATCTTAATTATAAGTTTGAGAAAGAAAAGTCTTTTAAAATGAGAAAAGTAATGCAATTACAAAACTTTTTCAATATAAGACAACTATAGTATTGGGTGCTACAAGAAATGAATAAATATCCCCCCAAATTTGAAACATAATAGCCTGGAAGTGGAATTACAGTCATAGGTGAAATAATGTATCAATTTTGAGAATAAAGACATATTTTAGAAAGTCTCCAAAAGTTCTGCTCAATGATCTCTTTTGTCAGAGGGTGAAGTCTACAAATCTCCGAACCGCGACCTTAGAAAAGGCAAATGTGGGATCCTGAATACAGAGCATTTGACAAAGGACAATGATAAGGCGCATTCTGAGAAAGAGATGACAAGATAAAGCAGAAATACAGGCATCGAATGGAAAAAAGTACCTACATGCTGGGTGGGACGCGGGCGTCACCTCCACCCTCCGCGCACACTCACACCTCCAGGAGCAGCGTGCGTCCCGGAAGATGCCCTGGGCAGCGTGCCCGAGGTCACTTCTCCGGGAAGACACCCCCTCTCTAGCCACAGGCAGGCGGGGGACCGTGCCCACTGCCAGGAAAAGCAAATTGCCCCCCCCCAGGCACCCCAGCCGAGGCGCGCCGGGGTAACCGGCATCCCTCGTGAGGAAAAGGCCACACACTACGAAGCAGAGCTGAGAAACCTCCAGGTGCAGCCCCAAGATGCTGCCAGAAGCCCCCACCAACCCACTGGGCTGACGCCGGCACGAGCAAAAATCGACAATGCCAGAAGTGTCGGTAGGGGGCGCCAGATCCCCCGAAAGCGAAGCCCGGCTGCCGGGCCCCTGGAGCCCTCGACCCCGCCCGCTCCCTGGGCTCTCTGCATTCCCCCTCCCGTATTTTCGGCCGCTGCGCTCCCGTTGGTCCTCTTCTGCTCCTTGCTCTCGGCCGCAGCCTTTATTTTCGCAGCCCCCCAGGCGCAGGTGTGCCACGCAGGCATGCCCACCCCTTCCCCCAGGTGCCCACCCTCAGGCAGCCAAGGCTAAGCCCACACTCCCATAGGCTCCTGATTGCCACCGCCGCAGGTTTGCCCCAAAGGCGTTCGGCGCAAACCACGAAAGAAGCAGGCTTCCCTTACCCCTCCGTACGCCCCGCCATTTGCTGTCTCCGGACAGTCTCCACCTCGGTTTCTCTTGGCCACGGACCCTGCAGCCACGACCCACACAGGTGAGCGGCGCAACTGAGCACAACCCAAGGACAGGCAGCAGAAACCTGCCCCTCCCAGCCAGGGCACCCCAGAGGGCGCAATGATAAGCTCCTTTGCAGGCCCCGCCCAGGATCGCTCTAGACTGTCCCCAACAGCCTCGCTCCCTCCAGGGCAAACCACTGCTCAGGCTCCGCCGACTCCGCCATCCCATGCGGGGGCGTCCGGCTCTCTGGCCTTCTCCCGGCTGCGGTCTCAGCGCAAGCCAACCCCCACCCCTCACCCCTAGGTGTGAGCACTCTGAGGTCTGAGACCCTCAGCTCTCTGGGGGGACCCGCCCAGCCCCAGGGGTACTCACTGCGGTCCCCTCCGCACCGGGTCTCCTCAACCCGCTGCCAGGCGGCCCCTGCGCTCAGGCCCTGGGGACCAGCTCCCCGCGGGTCGCTCCGGGGCCCTCTCCGCGGTGGGCTCCCCCACAGGCCATGCCCCCCCAACCCCGCCCCTGAGGTTCCTCCGCCCTCACCCTCGCTCTCCAGCCAAAGGGCCGCGCCCACAGGTGCCGTGACGAGGCTCAGCCGCTCCGGGAGCATCCGCGGCTGCGTCCCACATATAGGGCTCCCGACCCCGGTGCCCACTCTTGGCTGCTCTGAGCGTCTTTTTGAGACTCTCCCGCCTGCTGCGGAGAACCGCCCCCCAGGCCACTGAAGGCCACCCCGGCTCTCCTCTCCCGGGGCGCAGAGGATCCCCTCGCTCCCCCGCCCAGGGCACCGCGGAGAAGGCGTCCCCCGCCCCAGCCCCCAGAGTGCTCGGGGGTCCCCGCCGTCCGTGGCGGAGGCCCTGTCGGCGCCGGCGAGCGGATGGGGCGTCGGGCTCCTGCTCCCCCGCCGCTGCGTCTGCGGCTCGGGGTCCTGGGCGGGCCCCGCCGGCAGCTCGCCCCCTCCCCTCCCGGTGTCCTGCGGCAGCTCCCGGGCCGCGTCTGCCTCCCGGGGGTCCGCGGCGCCCCCAGGCTCGTCCTCCCCCCGCGGGCAGAGCTTCGAGGGACGCTCACCCCAGACCTGCTCCGAGCCGGGCCCAAGTCCGTCCGCGGCGAGGTCTTCCGGGTCCGCGTCCCGGTCCGCGCCGGGTCCTGCGGCCGAGCAGGTCGTGGGGGCCGCTGCACGGGCTCCGGAGGGCTCCGGGCACACGGACAGAGGGTCCCCGGGTTCCCGGGGGTTCCGTGGGCCTTTCGCGTCCTCTCCGACAACGAGCTGGGCGCCTCGGGTCAGGGCGGGCAGGAGGCCCGGCCCGGGGCAGGCTCCCGGCCCCTGCGAACCCAGACTCTCCGCGCTCTCCGGGCGGGCGCGGCGCGGGCGGGCGGGGGCTGAGGGGCCGCGGATGCGGGGCTGGGGGGGCGGGGGCTGAAGGGCGGAAAGGCAGCCCCCGCCCCCACCCCCCCCAGCGCCCGGGGAGTCTGGACTCTCTCTGGGCTCTCCCCGACGTTCCCGCGGGGTCTGCTCCTGTCCCGGCCGCCGCGCGTCCGCTCTCGCTGGGGGCCGGAGCCTGCCCGGCCGCGGAGACGCCGCCTTATATGCTCCGCCCCGCGCCCGGGTGTGCGCCCTCCCCGCCCCGCGCCTCCCGTGCCTCCCGCGCCTCCCGCGCCTCCCGCGCGCAGGGCCCAGGTGCTGCCGCAGAGGCCCCGGCGCCCGAGCCCCAGCGGCTGCCTGGACGCCACAGACCCCCGCTCTGGCCCTGAGCCCCACACCGGGCGCGCCCTGGATCAGCTCGGGGCCGCCCCGCAAAGGATCGCAGCGTGTGTTTCGGGAGAGACGCTGGAAAAGCAACGGACCCTCCGGTGGCTGCAAACGCGCGGGAGACTTTCCCAGCAGCTCAGGGGCTCCCCAGGTCACTCTCGGAACCCGCCTCGCCGCCGAGTTAACCTCACACCAGCACCCCGCGTGTTCTCAGCACAGGCCTCCACTTTGCATTTAACCAAAACATTCCAGGGACCCAGCACATCGCCCCCCCAAAAAAATAAATCATCTCGGTTCCCATGTGGAATCCAATCCCAGGCCCGTTTCAGCCGTCAACATGTTATAGGGCAGCCGCGATACAAAACGGGTTGCCTGACTGTGGGTCCTCACCCGCGCGCTTAAACGGACTTATCAATGCTCTACTGCAGGCACACGCGAAAGGTTAATAAAAGGTTTATTTACAAGGGAAGGGGAAATGAGGAAATGTACAACTCAGGGAGAAAAGTGGGAGGCAAAGTTTTAAATGCGTCCTACCCGATCTGCCCATCTGGAATCCCAAATGGCGCTCTGAGAGCTGGCCGCAAGCCAGGAGCCCTGAAGCCAGGAGGCGGTTGAGAGACCCCAAGGCCCACGTGTTTGGTTTTTATACCCAACCTGGCTGCTTAACCCCACCCTCAGGTCCCAGCCACCTTCCCTTTGGTGGTGATGGGATTTGTCTTTCCCAGTGTTCTGATGGCTTTGGTCTGGAGTGGGGGTGGGGTCCACAAAGGCTGCATGGGATTAGTTCAGGACATCCATCCCCCCTAGCAGACACCTGCTCCCCTGGGTGAGAGCCTCCGCTTCCCTCTGATCAACTTTTCTCTTTGGCAACTGTTCCTGACAAGGCTCCTCCTTTTCACAACCAGGATGGGTTTAGTGTGTGCCCCTGCCGGCGCTGTGTGTGTGTGTGGGGTGTGTGTGGTGGTGCTGGGGGGGCTTTTCTTTTCTTTTCTCAAGAGTTATTTATTGTGTATACAAGCACTGGGGTGTAGACCAGAGGTGGGGGGGGGTGGGGGGTTGTAGAGGAGGCACCAGAGAGAGTGGCTGGCAGAACAGGGGGATCTACTGAAATACCCTGGTGAGGGGAGCAGTGGGGAGACAGGACAGGTCTGCTGCCCCCTTATGCTCTCCTCCTGGCCGCGGGGATCCATCTTCTGCTGCAGTGGCTGGCAAGAGCTTGATGGCGCTTTCTTTCACCCCTGCGCCCCCAGGGAGCACTTTTCTGTTTTCTGCTTTGAATTTCATGTCCGTGCAATTTTGATTGATTAACTGACTGATTGCACGGGAGGTTCGCTCTGCTTGAAGCGCCCACTGTGTCACGTCATTCATGTCATTGTCCAGGATTCGCTCCTCAGAGACCCCCTCACCCAGGATCCCTCTGTAACAGCACCCAGTAACCTCAATCTATTTACCTGACCTTTCCTGCCCAACACCTGTTAGTCCCTGACATTCCCCCCCTCCCCTTTGCTCTGCCCCTCAGCTACCTCGCTGGCTTCTTAGAGTCCCTTCTTTTTCCCAGGAATTTTACTTCTCCCCCCTCACCTGCTAAGTCCTCAGAGGATGTTTGTCTTTGTCATTCTCACTTGCTTTCCAACAAAGGGTGGGAAGGCAGGGTGAGGACACCCCATCACCCCCAAACCTGCCTTTCTCAATAGGTCTGCCATCCAGCGCCTTGATATAAGACACCTGCTGGTGCGTGAGGCCTTTCGTGGAAAGGAACTTTACTACAATGAGTGTGCAGCGAAGAAAATGGGACAGAGACGGTTTCCAAATCCTGCACCCAGAGATCCCGTCCCACCCCCACCCTGTGTGGGGAAAGGCCCAGCCCAACAGGGTTGTCCCAAAGCAGGGCCACTGAGCCCAAGAGCTGCCCCAAGTCAGGAAAGGGTCCAAAAGAGCCTGAACCCCACCAAACCCCTCTCCAAGATGGGGCCCCCTCCTGTGCTTCTGGGCTGGGCATCCTGGTTTCCTAGGCCCCTGTTCACACTGGGAGGTGTGTGGGGTCTGCTAAGAATCTATTCCTGAAAGTGTAATCCATGAGTTAATCCCAGAAGTCATTAGGTTAGAATTAGCATGTGTTTCAGTTAAGAATTCTTAAGATATTGCTGTGTACTCAAGACACGTTTAATACCTTTATGCTTGAGTTTCTGAGGAATGAAAATGAGGGTGAAAATAGTAATAAGCAATGTTTTGGTTTCAGCTCCTAAGAAGCCAGTGTGGGATATAATTTCACTCCCAATTAAAAGATGCAATTAAAACCCCACTAACCTGCTAGAGGTTTCCACACTGAAAATTGAAGTTCAAGCAGCTTCATCTATTGAGTATCGAGCACCGAATACAGAAATTACAAAGTCTGGTCTATAGACATAGATGGAGAGCTGTTTTGATAATGGAATCACAAATTTTCCAGGAAAGAAAAAAAATGAGAACTCATTTGGGAACATGCTGAAGGAAATTTCATATGGTGAACATTGACCAGTGGAGCTCTTTATCATAGGGAATAAAGTTGAACGAAGGGCAAAAAGGAAAATGTCACTGTCATCCATTCTGTCCCCACCCACAAACACAATGTTACCCACATCCCTGAAAAGCACCCATTCCAGAAAATCTGGATGCTGAGAGAAAGAGGGACAGGCAGTTCACACCAACGCTGAACATCATCTCTTTCTTGCTATCGCTCTATTACGCCCAGTCACAGGAGGGAGAATTATGAGAGCTGCTGTGCCACAAAAACAAGGGAAAAGTGAAGCATCTTGGCTCTGGCATGTCTTCTATTTCTATATCTCCTTGATCAATATTGAGGAAAGTGATGTGTAAAGAGAAAAGACATATTGTGTGTCCCTTTTAGTCTTGCACAGAATTTTGAAAGGAAAGGAGGAAGAACAGAAAGTTGAAAAGAAAATTCAAAATTCCTCTGCATGCTGAAGAGAGGGTGAGACGGAGAGGTGAGAGGCTGCCCTTCCACTACTCACTGTTGCAGATCCACAGATGAAGAAAATTCACTTCTATAATTTTTGGAATGATTGGAATTGATGTGCTCTTGGAAATCTATACTACTTACAGAGTTTGTCTAGGCAATGAGGGGTATTCTATAGACTCAGCAAGCAGCCCATTTTGGAGAAATACATTGGTAAGATTTTGTTCTTACTAGGAAAAGGATATCAGACTACTCCACAGGATCAATAGTGTTGGAGAGAAGAGAACTACAGGTTTCCTGTGCTGTAATGGAAATGTAGGCATATTACTTAACTTTGGCAACTATACTGCAAACGGTTGTGTTTGAAAACTACAGCAACCACCTTCTTGGACATAAAGGATGGGTTTGAAAATCTTTTAGAGCTTTCTCAGTGGACAAGTGTCCATTCTTCATGTCTTTATTTGTTCCAAGTGGCTGCTTTATTCCAACAGTGTTATGGGAGGCTTTCCCTTGTACATGAGCAGAACTGGCTCCATTTTGCAACTCAGCTGACTAAAAATATTTAAGTGGAATTCTGAGTTCTCTATCTAGTCCGTTGTTCTTGGTGTCTGTTTTTGTGCCAATACCATACTATTTGATTACTACAACATTGTAATAAAGTTGGAAATCTGGAATTATGATACCTTCAGCTTTTTTCTTTCTCAAGATTACTTTGCTAGGGATAAGAAGGATCCCTTCTTCCCCCAGGGGAATGAATACATATAGGTGCAGAAGGCCTGCAAACAATCCACATATCTGACAACTGTATTATGGGCGGGCATAAATAGGACTTTTATAAATGACTTTTAGATAACTTCTTTCAACATATCTAATTGCAAGCAAATCTGTGGGAAACTGTTCACCAGAGCCCGTTCAGCACTGTTATGCCAAAACTCCACCAGGGTGCTGTGGCTATGTTGCTGGGCACTGTCTCTTACAGTTCCCTCCCTCTGTATTTCCTCAGTTCTAGAAGGCAATCAGCTAGGTGGTGATTTTGTTCTGGTCACTAGGTGGCGCCAGAGACCTGTACTTGCTGGCTTGTGCTTTTTCCCAGTGGTTCTCTGAGACACTAAGCGGGGAAGGGGAGCACCTCACACAGAGCTATTGTTCAAGTTGGGTGTTGCGTCTGCCCCGTGTTCACCAGGTGCTGAGCCCGCAGCTGTATGGATCCCGCACCCTGAATCTGCGCTCTAGGTCTCAATTCAGGGCTCTCAGATCCAAAACACAGCCCGTCACCCTGTGCAGTGCCCACTCTTATGGAGCGTCCCACGCCCTAGATGATGCCCCTGGCTCTCATTCCAGAATGTGGTCTTGCTCCACACCTTGTTTCCCTTCTTACCCCTATTTGCATGGGCCACCCACTCCTAGTATTTTGGAATCCCTGGCTTCTTACTATCAGGAAGTTGGTGATTTTGTTCTGATCACTAGGTGGCGCCAGAGATCTTTCCTAGTATCCTTCCAGAGCTGAGCTTTTCCCCTGGGTCTCGGGGAACTGAGTGGGGGGTGGCGTGGAATGGCTCAACGGGGTGGGGTGCTGTGTCTGCCCTGTGCCGCTGGTCGTGGGGATTCCCACACCCCGATATTCGAGCCCTGGGTCTCAGTTCCGAAGCCCTCAGATCCGGGACGCGGGCGGGAGCCCAGTTCAGTGTCCGCAGAAATGGGGCCTTTTGGTCCCCGCTCCCGTGCCGGCACTTGGGTTTAGATCACTCAGTGAGGGTCACTCACCCAGTGACGGATCCCATGTGTCCCCCCACGAACCCAGGTCAGGGGCGGGATGGGGCAGCCTCCCTCCGCGAGTGCTTCTCCAGCGCGCGTCTCCGCACCAGCTTCCGGGCAGCCCTGGGCTGTTTGCGGGTCTCCCCGCGAGGCCTCATCTTCCTCTAATGGCGGCCGGAGCCCTTCGCTCACCTCCGTGGGTTCCCGCCCGGTTCTCCACAGTCCCCGTCGCGGGGTGCGGTGCCTGCAGCCGTTCCTTTCCCCTCGCTGTCCCGCTGGAGCTCCAGTTTCTTCTTGTTTTGTTATTTTTCCTCCTTTCTGTGGGCCCGAGGCCGCGGGCTCGTGGTGGTAGCAGGTTCTGAACTTTCCTCCCTTCTGTCCTCTTTTATGGCAACTTTCCTCCTCAGGCAGGTTGCCAGAGTCGCCTGTTTATCTTCCCTGTCCCGACTCTCCCAGGGACCTGCTGCTTTTCCTCCCTGTTAACTGGTTTTATGGGAGGACTCGCAGCGTTTCTCCGCAGTCACCGTGATCCTCACTCTCTCTGCATTCGTCTGTTTTGTTCTTTCTTTTTAAAATAAGCTCTGTCTCTTGCCTTATTGCAACAGGGTGGTCCCCAGGAAAGGGGGAGGTTCCCTGCCCCACCCAAGGGAGGGTGGAGCTGAGCAGGAAGAGGAGAAGCAGAAGAGACTGAGGAAGGAAGCAGGATGGAGCCAGGAGACCTGGAGGAGGCGCATGGAGCCTAGAGACACGTAAAGAAACTGCGCTTGTCTTTTGGTCGTGGACTGGGTGACACAGATGTGGGTGAGACCCGTGGGGAGGTGACAATGGCAGCTTTTATCTGGATGTTGATTTTGCTCTTTTCCTTCCGGGCTTGTCCGGTTGTTTGTGACCCTTTTCTGTGGGTCCCCACTGGAAGATGCTTTAGACTTGTGGCAGGCTTTGGGGCCTTGCTCTGGGCCGACCCCATATGGATGGAGTTTTACCCACGAGGGGATGGGTAACTTTGGGTGCTTCATCTAGAAACTAGACTCTTTGCCTCACCTGTATTGTTTCCTAGTTTTTATTAAAGATCCTTCCCATTAAAGTCTCCTATGTTTTGTGTTGATGCGGCGGATGGCAGAACCCATTTAGAATAGGCAGGTTTGCGGGGTTTGGGCTGCCCCTCTCCCTGTCCTATAACAGATTTGGCGACCACAAAGATTTAGGACAGAGCCATCCGTGGTTAGTCAGCCCCATGGGGAAATTGGGCTTCCCTATGGCACTGGCTACCATAAGCGCAAATGTGATTTTTGGTTTCTCCGGTGTGTTTGTTTCATATGTCGATTTGCTGTTGAAAAACTGGCTTGGGCTTTGTGAAGATCTGTGTGTCTGTATGTAATTTGTTTGTAGTGACTTGCTAAGACATTTGATTTTGTGGAAATTGTTCTGTGCCAGTTTTACTCAAAAGATTAGGCAGTACGTAGGACCATGTGGCCAGATCAAAGATGGCATCTGAGGCCACTTGGAGTGCTCTTGTAAAATTCAGAGTTTCTTGTTGCTAGGACTTTGGAACTTTTTTTTTTTTCTTTCTTTTTGTAATCTCTACTGTCTCATTAGCATTTCTAAAGGCAATAATGGTTCTTCAGTGGTATGTTGCTTTGTCTTTGGCAACTTCCTGCTCTCTGCCTGATGGATTTTGCAAGCCAATTGTGGAGCAGTGGTGTTTAAATTAGCAAACGTATGCCTGGGTATTAAGGAAAGAGTAGCCTTAAGCAGTAACTGGTAATCGCTGGTATCCTTGATGGATTCTTGGAGATAACTTGAATTTTTGCAAAGTCTGGATCAGAAAAATTAACAAGATTTTGTTTGAGTCTGAAAGGATTTGCTACTGTGAATTTTGTCTACACAATTTGTTTTGGGCATGTTTGCCATTTTTGTTATTTTTGAATACTGGATTTGTTCAATTGCTGGTGTAAGACAAGATTCTAAGTTTCTGCTTCCTACTGAGGAAGGTCTGTTATGGAAAGCACTCTTTAGGGTGCATCATGTAACTGTACCAGGTTTTCATACCTGTGTTGTTGTTGTCCCTCCCTAGTGTG
The DNA here is from genome assembly GCF_014898055.3 of Talpa occidentalis. NCBI lineage: Eukaryota > Metazoa > Chordata > Mammalia > Eulipotyphla > Talpidae > Talpa > Talpa occidentalis. The sequence goes on along the minus strand of NW_023602073.1, from coordinate 116,299,286 downwards.
GGGGAGGTGTCATCTGTGCTTAGATGTTTAATCTGCTCTTTCAGCTTCTGTCCCAGAGTGGCTAACAGAAGTAAGGAGATGACTCCTTTTAATTGAAAGTTAATTACTAATATTTTGATTTTGCTTTTTCAGGTTCTATTCCAGGAAACCCAAGGAGTGCCTGCTTGGTGGCTAACAAGAGATGACTCCTTTTGCTTAAAAGTTAACTTTTATTCTTTCAGTTGCTGTACAGAACACCCCAGGATTGACTTCTAATAAAAAGTCTTCAACACTGAAAACCCTAAGGTGATAAACAAGGTCATGTAACTCTTGTGATTAATAAAACTTTTCCTTCCTATTTCCAAAGTCTTAGGTTTGCAGGATGACAACTGGAAATTTTTCTGCCAGCAACACTCCACATTTTTTTTTGGACTTTGACATTTTTTTTTCTGAGCCTATGGAGTAAAACTGCAGTTACATAACATATTCTACATGGCATAATTAAAAAAAAAACTGTTTTTGTCTATACGTTGTATGTCTGTATGTCCTTGTGTCTAACTGTCTTGACCTCCAGTGATCGACAAATTGGTATACATGGTGCCCATAGACGTGAAAAAAAAAAGAGTCTCCAGTTATGAGAAAAACTAAAGGTTAGGGTTTGATTGTCAACATTGATTGTCAACTGAACTAAGCTGGTGCCTTCATAGAGACTTAATATTGTTGTTTCTGTTAATTTTCTGATATTTATGGCAAAGCTTCCCAGAAATCTAAATTCAAGTACAAATTTGGTAGCCTGTCATTTGACTGATGCAAGGAAATTTTGTGGAACCTCGGTAGAGCTCCTGAGACACTCCACGAAGTTTCTCCTTTTCCTCCTGGGAAAGCATTACATGAATTTGTTCTATTTGGCTTTCACCTAGTAGAGTAAAACTGGAAGGGAAGCATTGTCACTTGGGAAAATGGTAAAACTTTGGTATGTACAAAATGTTAACAGTAGTATCTGGTATGTATGTAAATTGTCAATGGTGATTGTCACCTTGTAATATTGTATAATTCAATTGTTTCACACCTACAGAAATTGTTTCTGGAAATATAGGGAGAAAAGGTCTCAACAGATTCCTATTGATGGAACTGTTGAGAGTAAAACTTTCTTACAAAGGACTCAATAGACCTGGAAATACACCTAACATTTACTAAGGTTTCTTTGACATAATACTGGAAATTTTTTTATGCATTCTGTCCTGAATCCACGAAGTTTTTGTTTTGTTTTGTTTTGTTTGAGTAACCAGGATCTGCAGAAAGGTTGTAATTTTTTTTCCAGCAAAACTAACTTGTCACATTTTCTCTCCCCTTGATACCAACACAGCATACAAATAGTGGTAGTAATTTTTGCTACTTATCTTAGAGTCTGTTTTTGCGTAACTTCCATAGGGATTTTGTCTGTTTTAAAAAAAAAAATTGGACGCGAGTTTGATTGTGTGGCTTTGTGTGGAGTTCTTCCAAAAAGTTGAAAAAGAGCTGAACCAAGAAGAGGAGAACCTGTTTGCCTTGTTTGTAGGGTTCCAGAGACCTCCAAAGAAGGTGAGGAAGCTTGCCTCCATTGGCAGGACTGGACAACCCGGCCAACGAAAAAGCCCTGGTACCCTCGAGAAGAGGAAAGCCCAGGTGGAGTCTGATGAGACCAACTTTATACCTGAAGCCTACATCCACTGGATGCCACCGGTTCGCTCTGATCCTTTATGGAGTATTTCAACAAAGCCAGCTAAAAATTGCTGTTAGTTATTTTCTGCCCTGTGATTTTATGCAAAAATAAGAAAAATGATTAAAAAGTAGATTTAGTTTGCAAACTTTTGCTTTGCTGTTAAAAGTTTGGGATCAAGGTTGAGAAAATTTGTGTTTTACATCAGTTGAACCATTTTAACATTTTTTAACTGTGATTTTGATATATTTGCTGTCTTGTTTTAGCCAATGCTCCAAATTTTTTTCTTTTGGATTGGATAATGGACTATTTTTAAGTAATGAAACTGTCATACTGGACATTCATAGACAATGCTGCTGACTAATTGTTGCTTCTCTTACACACATTGTAACCCTAAAAAAGACTGTCTCCTAAGACTACACCCTGAGATTGTGCCACCATAGATATGGTGGAATAAAAATTAAAAGGGGGGATTGTAACAGGGTGGTCCCCAGGAAAGGGGGAGGTTCCCTGCCCCACCCAAGGGAGGGTGGAGCTGAGCAGGAAGAGGAGAAGCTGCAGAAGAGACTGAGGAAGGAAGCAGGATGGAGCCAGGAGACCTGGAGGAGGCGCATGGAGCCTAGAGACACGTGAAGAAACTGCGCTTGTCTTTTGGTCGTGGACTGGGTGACACAGATGTGGGTGAGACCCGTGGGGAGGTGACAATGGCAGCTTTTATCTGGATGTTGATTTTGCTCTTTTCCTTCCGGGCTTGTCCGGTTGTTTGTGACCCTTTTCTGTGGGTCCCCACTGGAAGATGCTTTAGACTTGTGGCAGGCTTTGGGGCCTTGCTCTGGGCCGACCCCATATGGATGGAGTTTTACCCACGAGGGGATGGGTAACTTTGGGTGCTTCATCTAGAAACTAGACTCTTTGCCTCACCTGTATTGTTTCCTAGTTTTTATTAAAGATCCTTCCCATTAAAGTCTCCTATGTTTTGTGTTGATGCGGCGGATGGCAGAACCCATTTAGAATAGGCAGGTTTGCGGGGTTTGGGCTGCCCCTCTCCCTGTCCTATAACATTATTATTGGAGCTACATGAAATGCTTTCCTTTTGTTATAGAGCAGCCCCGATATTGAACGCATTTCTGGCTGTGGGTCCTCACCCGGGCGCTTAAAAGGGACTTATGAATACTCTACTACAGACACACACGAAAGGTTAATAAAAGGTTTATTTACAAGGGAAAAGGAAAGAAGGAAAATGTACAACTCAGGGAGAAAATAGGGAAATAAAGTCTTTAATGAGTCCTACCTGATCCGACGACCTGGAAACCCAAAGTCACTCTCAGAGCTGGCCGGACAGCTGCGAGCTGGCGGAGAGCCAAAATGGGGATTCCCCCAAAGCCCACGTGTCTGCCTTTTCTCTCAACCTGGCTGCTGAACCCCACCCTCAGGTCCCAGCCACCTTCCCTTTGGTGGTGATGGGATTTGGAGTTCCCAGTGTCTTTGGCTTTGGCCTGGGGTGGGGGTGGAGTCCACAAAGCCTGTATGGAATTAGCTTTAGGACATCCTGTTCCCCTAACACTTTGATTTTCACTGTTACTTATTTTTTTATTAATTAATTTATTTTCTTACATCGCTGTTGTTTTTTGGACAGTATGTGATTGCTCCCTTCAGGCTTAGTCCCTGTGGTTTTCACAGCCCCTGTGACCCATCACCACTGCCCCTTGTGTCTTCCCTCCCCTTATTTGAGCCCCAGCCTCCTCCTCCCTGCTATAGATCTCAGATCTCTGGTCAGTATGCAAGTTTTGTCTTTCTTACCCTTTGTTTGGTTTTTCTATCTTCTACATATAAGTGAAACCATCTGATATTTATCTTTTCGTCTCTGCATAATCCCTTCAGCTCTTATTCGTCTCTGCATAATCCCTTTCAGCTCCATCCATGTAGCTGTGAATGGCATGAGTTTATCTGTTTTGAATGCTGAGTAGTATTCCATTGTGTATATATACCATGTCGTTTTGATCCACTGGTCTGTTTGGGGCATGTAGCTTGTTTCCATATCTTGGCTATTGTAAATACTGCTACCCTAAATGTAGACATGCAGCTTTCCTATTTCAAATTAATGTATTTTATATCCTTTGGGTAGATTCCTAATAGTGGAGTCACTGGGTCATATGGCACTTCAATTTTTAATGTTCTCAGGAACCTCCATAGAGCATTCCATACTGTCTGGACCACTTTGCATTCCTACTAGCAAGTTTTTTTTTTTTTTTTTTTTTTTTCCTTTTACCACATCCTCATCATCTGTTGTTTCTGGCTTTTTTTTTGATATGGACCCTTCTCACTGGTGTGAGGTGGTATCTCATTGTGGTTTTGATTTGCATGAAATGCTTTTCTTGTTAGATGAATGGATGAAACAATATGATATATGCACTCAATGGAATATTATTCAGCCATTAAAAGAATGAAATCTTTAGAATTGGCAACAACTTGGACAGATCTCGAGGGAATTATGCTATATGAAATAACTCAGTCAGAAAAGAAAAAATATTTTGTTATTATCTTATATTGGAATCTTAAAAAAAAAACCCCAAAAAACCAAGTTCATAGATGCAAAGAATAAATTGGAATTTGCTAGAGGTGGGTAAGGAGAATGGGAAAATTAGATGAAAGAAGTGAAAAGTTATGACCATTCACTTTATAAATAAATAAGTCATGCTGATGTAATATACAGCATGATAACTATGGTAAATAATTATTGCATATATGAAAGTTCTCCAAAAAGCACACCTTAAAATTTCTAATCACAAGAAGAAAATGTTATAGCTCTGTATGATGATAGATGTTATAGTGTGTCCATGTTTATAATATATAAAATTATGGTGTCATTATACTTTATCCCTGAAAATATTATAGTTCTATACCTCTATCATATCTAATATGAGAATAAATGCAGAAAAATTATATAGCACAGTATCCTCAGACATATTGACTTATAGATATTTGTGAGAGTATTCTTTTGAGGGATTATATATCTGTAAATGGGAGTAAATATATATTAATCTGATAACTGTAAAAAGGAGAGTGATGTGCATATGTATGAATATGTTTGTGTACATTTATAGATATTGAAAGGATTGGCTCAATAAAGAAAATGAGAGCCAGGCTAAGGTTCTCACAGGCAGGAAATGTGTTGTGCTCACAGGCAAGATCTGCTGACTCCTGTGGGGGTAGGAGAAGTTGCGCCTGTTGGGGGATAAGTGCAAGCTTTTATAGGGCAGGGCCTGGCCTTGGAGGGAGGCAGAGAATGCAGAGTGGAAGTTGCTTTTCAAAGAAGATTTTTTCTCTTAGAACTGGTTGTTCTTTCAAAGCTGCTTATCAGGGCTTGTGCAACCGGGCAGAGCCAGCTCCTGGGATGCAGGTGGTAGCAGTTTCAAGTCCCCCCCATCTCTACCCCATCTCTGCCCTGGCCAGACCTTACAGATATATCTATATATTTATTATAAATTGTATTACTATAGAAAATGTGAAATACAATATGAAAATACTATAAAATGTGCAATTTAGTCATATTTATTATAAATGGGTCAATTTATACTCCCAACATGCTTTCACTGATTTTTTTCTGAACTGTTGAATACCCGATCTACTGTTGCCCAATGCTGAATGAATAATGTTGTGACGTGATGACTACCTGGTATATTCATTGAAATTAGTGAGTAGATGAAAGTGAAAATCATGAAGAAACTTTGAAACTTCATTTGATACACAGGACAAGATCAACATCATCGCTGAACTGATATGAGCTTTTGAATACTGTGCTTCTCACAATGAATGACTAGCAATGTTTTGTTTGTCCTGCATTATAACATTTTTCTGCTTTATGATCTTAAGTATTGACTTGGTCAGTAAAATAATAAATAAAATACTGATAAATAAAAAACCAAATAAACAAGCAAATAAATTTAGTGTGATTCTAACTCTTCAAATAAAGTGAGAAAACATGAATCTAGACCAAGGGAAGGCAAGTATTGGTGACTACATCTGAGGGGAGAAATCAAATACTCTACAAAACTGAGTAACAATGTAAGAAAATTGAAAAATTAATAAAAGAACAAAGACAAAAACATTAATGTTCATGCTCACCACTACTTTTCTACATATTATTGGAAGTCCTAGCAGAGCAATAAAGCAAGAGGAAGATACAAAATTAAGCCAAATTTAAAGAGAAAATTAAGCCTATCATTGCTAACAGATGACATGATCATATACACAACAACCCGAATGACTGGTGAAAACAAAACAAAACTTGGAATCCATAATTCACAAAGTCACGGGCTCAAAAGCAATATGCAAGTGTCTGTTGTGTTCCTATAGACAAATCAAAATAGAAGAAAAAGAGATCAAGAAAACTCCCATTATAGTAACATCAAAAAGCATTAAATACTTAGGAGTGAACTATAAAGTAGGTGAAAGACCTATTCAATGAAAATTATAAGATATTTGGTTTCTAAAAAGAAACCAAAGGAGAATAAGGAAGTGGAAGGATATTCCTTGCTCCTATCGGAAGAAATAATAGTATTAAAACATCCATCTCACTCAAAGAAACAGATAGAGTCAATGAAATTGCTAATCAACATTTCAATGGAATTCTTCAAAGATTAGAGCAAATAATACTAAAATTTATACAGAATAACAAAAGACGATGAAAAGACCAAGCAATCTTGACAAAAAAGAAGAGGAAGGAAGTTTCACAATCCCACAGTTTTAGCATTCTAGAAGCTCTAGGTGTCAAAACATTGTGGCACTGGAATAAAAGATGAACATATAAAATAATGGAATAGAATTGAGAAGCAGAAATCAACCCACATTTATATGGATATTATATTTTAAAGCCAAGGGTATGCTATGGGGAGAGCAGGGAAAAACATTTTTTATCCTGGAGTTCTGTTTTCACAAACTTCCCAGTTATTCTTCCACAAGTTTCTGATTCACACTCTCAATTTTGAGCACCTAAGAAAGCAAATTCAACAGCTGAGCTAAATATAAATCTTGAACAAACTGAAAGCAAAATCAAAATCTTACTAAAGGAGGGGTAAAGTTAATGCAAGTCATATTCAGATAGAGATCAGCATAGACAGAAGCCTTTATATATCTGCAAAAGAAACAAACACATGGCAGTAGCTACACTTCAACAAAGAAATTATTGCATCACCCCTCCACATAACCACTCTCTTTCAAAGTCATAGATTAATTTTACCTGTTTTTGAATTGTATGTGATGTCATACAGTAGAGTTGCCGTTTTTCCCACGGAGTATTATGTTTCTGCGATTCATAGAAGATATCCAGGTAATTATAATTCACATATCCTTACTGACACATGGTGTTTTCTTGTATATTATCTATTTTACTGTACATAGACCTTGGGTTGCTTCCTTTTGTTGGCTGTTATGGAGTTGGTGCATTGATGTTTTTATAATTCTCAGTTTTCTAACTTTTATCTTTTATGGTACTTCTGTTTACTTATGCTTTAGAAGTTTTCCTCCATTTTAGAATTACAAAGAGATTCACTTATATTTTTCCAGTTATAGCAAATTATTTTAGTTAGCTGCTTTGCTATTAAATATATTTAGAATTAGTTTAAAAGTGACATTATGTGTAAATCTTTTTTTCATGCAGATTGTTAAGTTAGTGAACTAGATAAATGATTTTGTTTTGATCCTTTGTTCTCTAATGCAACATTGTGACCTAATAAACTATTAAACAGATATATATATATAAATATATGTTCACACATGCAATCTTCATTTTATTTCAATATTGACATTGATTTTAAAAGAAAAAAATTAAATATTAACTCTAGAAACAAAATAATCTTAACAAGATTGCGCCCAACTTTTAAAGTGTAAATAATAGAAAAATACACAGAAAAGGAAACTCAACACATTTACAAACCATGCACAATACTTTCTGTTTTCCCCTTTCATTGCAGGCTACCTATGCAGACAATCCAGAAATAATTTAAATTTTGAAATTTCTGTTTTTTTAGTGTTCATCAAATTCATCACATCTACTTTCATCACATTATATTATTTTTATTTTATTTTGTATTTTTAAGATCGATTTATTTATGCATACTGAGCTAGCGTACAGGCCAGAGATGCGGGGAGTAAGAGGATTCACCAAAGACAGAGCGGGGAACAGAACAGGCAGATTAACTGAAGCACAATGCTGAGGGAAGCAGCGGGTGACACAGGAGAGGTCTGCTGCCCTATGTGGATTGCTCCCTGTCTGGCCTGGGATCTGACTCTGTGCTGCAGAGGCTGTGGATTGCTTCATAGTGCGGTTCTTAACCCCTGGCACCACCAGGGAGGCCCTTCATCACATTTTAAACACCGATCATTTATAGTTAAGATTGCAAGAGAAGCACAAATGAATCTGTATATTAAAATACACTCTGTATTAGTTGATTGAATGAACTTCTTTTGCACTGATTCTAGTTTTCATTCATATCCCAGATAAACTTCAAGGGGAAATCTTTCATCCTACTTTTGAATATTCTGTCAAATCTTTCATTTTGTTCCACAGTTAAGTGAGTTTTCCAGTCTCCAATGGTACCTAGTGGGAAAAGCACATGAACAACACCTCTGTGAGAAGCAGCATTATCAGGACAACAATTTCCTTCAATCCTTTTAATTTCTTCTGCAAACCAAGCTAAATTACCATTAGTTCTCCATGGGTTGGAAACTTTGTTTTTGCTCACACATACATGAGCTAAGAAACAAGCTGAGGAATGCAGCAACAGGGAACATAGTTATATTCAACTCCCTATGGGTTAGTCTTCTACCAAACACTGCATCTATTTTAATCTTACCAGGAAAAGCAAAATCACCACCTATGGAACAATTCTTACGTTTAAATACATCTTACAAAATTCCAAAGATCATAATGGGCAAATTACCACTGTCATGTAATAGAATTTTCAACAAAAATGCAAAAGGCAAGTATTACTTCAGTTTTAAAATGTGAAAAGAAGAACGGATTTTCAAGTAATGAAGTAAAAGTCCCAGAAGGTGCCAAGATCTGTCTTTGCTGCAGATTGGAATGACAGATATTTGCAACCAACATACAACCAAAATTTTAAATGGAGAGAAACAATTTGGCATCTTCAATAATAAGAGTTTCTTCAAGAGTTTCTTGGAACAGTTAGCAAGCTCTATAAGTGCATAAAAGCTGATATTGTTGAGCACTAAGAAATGAATGGGATAAAAATAGAACAAAAGAAGGAACACTGCTTTTTAAAAATGTTGATATCTAGAGAAATTTCAACAAGATCTTCACACACAATTAAGAATTAACCAGTGCACATCATCATACATTTTCTCAATATATTAAATAAATAATGAATAAAACAAAAATACAGTTTATGTTTCCTGCAGAATAATGTGCATTAAACGTTTAAAACTTTCATTCTTTAGGAGCTTTAGGAGCAACATATAGTCTTTTTTTTTTTTTTAAGATTTATTTATGCATACAAGAGCTGGGGTACAGGCCAGAGGTGTTGGAGTGAGAAGAATCACCAGAGACAGAGTGGGGAACAGAACAGGCAGACTGGCTGAAATACACTGCTGAGGGGAGCAGCAGGCAAGATAGGAGAGTTCTGCAGCACCATGTGGGCTGCTCCCTGGCTAGGGATTGAACTCGTGCTGCAGAGGCTGCGGATTGCTTTACAGTGCTGTGCTTAACCCCTTGCGCCACCAGGGAGGCCCAGCAACATATCTTCTTAACCACTCATAAATTACAAAAGCACAATGAAAATTAATTGCATACTGTTGAATAATAAAATTCATAAAAGAATAGGTTATGAGATATCAATCAGCTCATCACACTGAGGAAGTTTGACACTTGAGGAAATAATAGGCCAAATGGCCTCCCCCACACGAAATACATATGAAATAAATTTCTGCATTAGTCTAGGGAATTTTGACATCCTCCTGGTCATATATATCCATTGTCTGCAGGTAATTCCTCTTGGCAGATTTTAACGTGTAGGATCATGTGGGTTATATGTTGGGAAACTACTATTTATTTGTCAGATTCCAGTTTGAGACTGTGTACTGAAGTCCTGTTTCAGTTTCCAGTGATAGTTTTCAGGACCACATACAGTTAGGATCTTTGTCTCTAGGGCCCAACCGGCAGTACTTGGAGAGGTGTGTGGGAACCACTCCTTGTTTAGTGTGGTGGCCAAGGGTGCAAGTGAAATTTCAACATTTCTGCTTCTATAAACCAGACAGAGCATCACCTTTGCACAGGAATTTTCCCTCTGTTCTGGTTGGAACGACGGGTCCTAACACTTGTTCATCATTTACTAGTGGATCAGTCTTCATGGTTTCAAATGTAGACTGTTCCACAATAGTGTCTATGTCTTCTTCACTCAGCTCTTTCTCAACGAATCTGCTGATTTTTCGCACAGAACTTCTGAGATCCTGAAAGAATTGTAAGAACCTATTCAATAGATAAGGAATATATGAGCTACAACCAAATATCTGTATCACATTTTGGAAAACTGAAGATATTTTACATCTCAAGTGTGACAAGGATAACTTATTCTTTCTAAAAGTGTGTGCTTTTATTGTCTTTTTCTTAGAACTCCCTATCCCTTGATTTTATAAAGACAATTCATCATCATTCATTCAGCCAGTCCTTTAATAATGTCCTAGGTGTTTTAGAAAATGTGCTTAAGAAATTTAAGAGAATAATATGTGTTTGTTAAGAGTTCACAATTTCATTGGAAGAACAAAACATGTATAAGTCTCTGTTGACTTAACAAAGAGGTCATGATGAGAAACCCGTAATAAACTGAAAAATTTTAAGTTGAAAAAGCATTTAATTCACCAAATGTACCAACATGATATTTTGACTCAACCTACTAAAATTCCTCAGGAAACCCACAGTGGCTTATAGTTAGATGAAATATCAGATGGTAAGCCTATTTTAGAATAAAGTACTGACTATTGCCTGGCACTTACTAACACTGGAGAGGGCATGAAGGCTCTGTCCTTTGCAAGTCTACCATGTGTATTTTTATGCTCTAATATGCTTTGTAAAGGAGTCAAACAAAAAGCAGAAAATACAAAAATTGAAGAAGTTGTAGAGAAACAGAAACCATTTTGCACTATCACTGAGAATGTAAGATAGCGCAGTCTCTATAGAAACTCCTGTACTAGTTTAGGACTCCTCAAAAAATAAAAAAAAATATTATTACTATATGAATTTCAAATCCTATTGTGGATATTAGAATTGAAGAATTCTTTTCAAGAATTGAAAAGAAGGATTCAAAATGGTGTTTGTACACTCACCTTCATAGCAGGAATGTTTGTGATTTGCGAAAATGGAAGCCATCTATGTGGCCTATCCACACATGAGTGGTTCAGTAAAATGTGATATTTAGATGCTATAGAGTAGCACTCAGTCCTTCAGAGGGTGGAAATTTTCACATATGCTACAGCATGGATGAATCTTGACAACAAAATGTTAACTTAAGTATGTCAGTGTAAATGGGAAAAAATCAATCATTACACTGATATGAGCCTCTGCATAGTCATCGTCATAGCAACAGGAAATAGAATGGTGGCTGCCAGCAGCTGGAAGGAGTTAATTTTGGGGGGTACAAAGTTACTGCTTTGCAACATGAAACAATTTCTGCAGATGGATGGGGTATGGATGCACATCAGTATGAATATTGTTGGTGCCACAAAACAGTATTCCTAAAGTTGTTAAAAAAACAAATTTTGTTATGATATTTTAGCACAATAAATGCATGGAGGTGTTGAAAACTGGAGACAAACTCACTAGGTACAATGAGAGCTCAAAGAAAAGGGACATTAATAGTATCTTGTAGCAGTGAGAGCAATTTTCAAGAAGAAAAATGATTTCTTCCTATTCAGAAGGAATGTAAGAAACGTTTCTGAGAAAACATAAGAATTCCCTCCTCAGGGTTAAATTCCAAACAACAGTAACTTGAAATGCTGTCCATAGTCAATGAAAACTGGAAGTCAGTGTGCCTGGTACTTGAGAGTCACAAAGAAAACACCTGGAGAGGCAGGTTGAATACAAAAGGGCTTTGTCTGGCTTGCCAACTATGTTAGTACTTACCCTGTAGGTGATACTAGCCCGTTGAAGAGTTTGTGATTGGGAAGTAAAATCATGACCCCAGTGATCAAATTAATTCTAGAAATAATTTGACATTGAGTAGTGATCATACACTCATTATATTTAAGAACACGAACACATATACTCAAAAGCTATTAGATATTAAGAGAAATGATATAGAAGTATAGGGACCCCCTGGTGGTGCAAGGGGTTGAGCACAGCACCGTGAAGCTATCCCTAGCCTCTCAGCACAAGTTCAATCCCAGGCTGGCAAGGGAGCTACCCACATGGCTCAGCAGACCTCTCCTGTCTCGCCCGCTGCCCGCCTCAGCAGTGTACTTCAGTCGATCTGCCTGTTCTGTTCCCCACTCTGTCTCTAGTGAGTCCTCTCACCACCACACCTCTGGCCTGTACCCCAGCTCTTGTATGCATAAATAAATAAATCTTTAAGAAAATTCCTAAGATATTTTCAAATTAACACACATGCAGAAAAGGCATGAAACAAGTATGCAGTATATTCAATTATGAAGTGAATGAACACTCATGATGTCAACATAGACATCAAAGTGAACATTGCCGGTACTCTGAAGCCCTACACATGCCTTTCCCAGTATTAAACCTTGCTCTCCCCTCCAAATCATCACTACTGTATTTGTATTGCATTTATTCCCTAATCCACTCCAGTTTGGCTTACTATGCTAGATACTGTCAGTAGATTTAATGGACAAAGTTTCAGTTATACTGTATATAAAGAGAATACCCAAATTGAAATTATTTACATACATATACATATGCATATGTTTACATATATACATGTGTGTATATGTATATATTTAATGAACTCCAAACATGTATGCTATATACATATGTATATACATATACACATGCATATGTACACACATGTGTATATATACATATACATATATAGCATACATTTCCACATATCTTCAATTGGATGCTTCTAAACATGTTAAACTCCATATATCAAAACCTATCTCATTATTGTCTCACTCTGTTTCAGTGTTCCCTAAACACCGTCATGAAAGATACCATTTTATGGAGAGGTATATGAAGAGAAACACAGAAATCATCCTGATACCTCTCTCTTTTTCATTTTTCTGATATGTAATCCCCTTCCTTTTTGCCTCATAAACATATCAAAAACCTTGTATTCTTGCAAACCCAATGACACCGTCCTTGTTCAAAAACCGTGATTTTCGCTGGTCTGCCTCTGCCTTGCCATATTAACTTTTGAACTCACTAAAGGCAATGATATTCTCAAAGGACTACTTCTGTCACATTGCTCTCCTCATAACTCATAAAATGCTTATAATTAAGGAAATTTCTATTTTTTAAAGATATATTTATGCATACAAGAACGAGGGTTCAGGCCAGAGATGCAGGGCGTGAGAGGATTCACCAGAATGGGGAACAGAACAGTCAGACTAACTGAAATACACTGCTGAGGAGAGCAGTGGGCAAGACAGGAGAGGTCTGCTGAGCCATGTTGGTAGTTCCCTGGCTGGCCAGGATCCAACTCATGCTACAGAGGCTGGGGACAGCTTCACAGAGCTGTGCTTAACCCCTTGAACCACCTGGGGAGGCCCAAAAATCTCTATATTAACATAATCTGCAGACTTGCACAGTGTGGCTCATTTCAATCTTAATCTTTCCTCACTTCTACCATGCTCTTTAACATTTGCCCTTAGCTTTCCTAAGGTGTGATGCCCTTCACTGTTAGAGGGATTTGCATTCTTTCCTTGACTTACAATTTGCTTTCACCTCATTTACTTTTGTTTACTCATATATATTATTTGGCAGTTTTCATGTAGCATTTTTTCAGAAAAGTTGCCTATCACTTTTGACAGAGCAGATCCTCTTATTCTATCTATGTAGATATCATAGTTGCAGTTTTCCTTTACACAATTAAAATAGTTACTAGTTATATAGATTTGCTTATAATACCTATCTTCCCTGTGTGATTTAAGTTCTATGGTATGGGATTCAATGACTTTTTTCTCATGATTAGTCCCAATCATATGAGGTTTTCAAAATTTTTCATGAGTAAATTATGTACTGCAAATCAACATATCAATCTGAGAGAGTACAACAGTGAAGTCTAAATATTTGCTATATACAGTTTGCTAAGACACTTTTGACTGGATGTGAACATGAAATCATCATGTGATTTCACCTGAAATCTGTGTTCAAGACTCTCTTTAATACTCAGGAAGAATTGGGTTCACAGAGCACACAATTTTCTTATACTGGTGGCCGTGTCACCAAGCTCCATGTCATCCCTTTTCTTATAAGCTACAGCCATCTTAGACATTTGAGTTTGTCTTCATTGCTCCAGATGGTTGTTTAAGGATGAATCACAAAACATGACTGTACAATGACAAGAGAGTCCTATGGAAAAACAATGATTAGGGGATGGGCAATAAATGAGAAACCCAAAATGAAGTTTTGATTAGGTATGAAAGTGAATAGGAGAATGTGGGTAATTGAAAGCAAGATAAGAAAGGGTTTCAAAGAAATACTGTATAGAAACAAACCTTCTCCTCTTACCTTCTTCATCTCCTCATACATCATGAAGAGAATATTGAAATCATGTCTGTGCTCATACCAGCCTCTGATGTGATCAAACCAAAGACTTCCTACCACTAGGAGGTTGGGAGGCGGAGTAATAACAAGGCAAATATGTTACAATTATTTAACAACAATCTATACTCTTTCTTTTCTCTCCTGGAAAAAGTGACCTTGTTAGCCATCTCTGCTGCCTTTTCAAAATGGTGTTTTAAGGGAACTATTGCACGATTTAAATAGAAACCAGTTTTGAACTGTCTCTATGTCCATCAGAATGTGGCAATGCAAAATCAGAAGACAAAAGATCTAATGTTGTCATTTCTTTTCGGTAAGCCCATTCCTTTTCTTCACATATCTTTATTTCCCCCATTATTCTCTATTTTTTCTTTGTATTTTGTTTTAATTCTAGAGCTTACTTTTAGATAGTACTGTAAAATCAAGCTTTGAAAATTAAAGGCCAGAGCTTGCCTGGGGCGCAAGGGGTGAAGACACAACCTAGGAAGCTATCCACAGCCACTGCAGAATGAATTCCATCCTTGGCCAGGGAGCTACATTGCGCAGCAGACCTCTCCTGACTCACCTGCTGCTCCCCTAAGTCATGTATTTCAGTCAATCTGCCTGTTCTGTTCCCCAATCTGTCTCTAGTGAAACCTCTCACCCCCACACCTCTGGCCTATACTCCTTTTCTTGCATAAATAAATCTTTAAAAAAAAATGAAAATAAATATAAAAAAAGAAAATTCAAGGCCCAAATTGAAAAATAATTACCTTAGTAATGTGTCACCTAAAATGTCTCTGGAGTTAAAATTTATCCTCCTCTGTGGTGGACACATCACAGCTTGCCATATAATGCCATCGCAGAAGACAAAATGTAAGCCCACCCTGGATATCTGCTGTTCCGGAAAACATGGACCTAATTTGGGATCTAAACTTTTGGCTAGATAGATGGCTGTTCATTCCCTTATGATCTGCTACAGCATGTCCTAAACAATATGTCTTTGTAACCTTGACATTGCAAAGTGGACCTGGTGAAAATCATAAGAGCAATGGGTGATACATGACATGACAAGCAGTAATATCATATGCATTCTGCCTTTTATCATTCCTTCTCCAGTGTCTGAGATATGTTTCCTAATTAGAGAATGTAACTAAATGGTTCCATTGTCTCATAAACATGTTGCTGACTGACTAAATTCAGTTACCTTTTCCATTAAGGAATTTTTCCATGAAGCACTCTATGTTTTCTGAGGGTTCAAATGCAGTCACCCAATTTGAAAAATGATAATATGAGATCAAAATATCTTTGGGGTTTCTGTAAATGTAAATAATCTACAGAAAAAAGCAAAGTTATTTCAGTAATTATTGATTACACAGTCAGGTTTTTTTTTTTTTAACACATAATGATATTGTATTATATGAATGTATGATAACTTATATAACTATTCACAATCTACTCTATGCAGTCTATTACTCATGGAAATTTAGTGGTTCTCAAATTTTTGCCAGTACTAAGACTGTTGTAACAAAAAAATATATTCACATGATAATTCACAAAAGCGAGCATAGTGTTCAAATTCCTAGTACTTAAAAATTTATTTGTAAGGCTATTGACTATTGAACATTATCTTTCATATAGACAGTTCCAATTTACCATACGTAGGCATTCAGTGATATTATAGAAACAGTCAACGAGGCAAAGGGATTAATAAATAAGGGAAAAACCACTCACACCTGATATTGGAAGAGATAATTGTCCACATAGAAGAAAACTGAAAATGTATTTCTACCTCACACCATACATACAAATAATTAACAAGAGGATTTAAATATGAAAGGTACACCTTGATTTAAAAAATTCAAAGGATATATTTCAGTCATATTTTTGTGAAGAAATATGTAAATAAGAATTTATATAAAATAATAGTTGATCAATAGGGTTACATTCAATTAAAAAGGATGTTCCTAATCGAAATAAACCATAAGGTTACAGAGAAACAACAAAATTTTACAGAAGGAGCACCTATGACCAATAATTAATGACCCAAATACACATGAAACTAATCATAAATAAATCCAATAAGAATTTATGCAAAGGTACAATATTTCAATGAATAAAAAATAATTATTGGCAAAAAAGTATCAACAATTGCTTAATCTCATTAATTACTAGAGAACATAAATTAAGATCAGTTTGAGATATCATTCTCTAATGACCAGATTGATAAAAATTAAAGTCTGACAGGAGAAATTATTAAAAGACAACCAACAAAGGCATCAGGAGCAACGTGGCGGCGAAGAAACGCTGCAGAAAGTTCTCCTGTAAAAACAGGTAACAGGGCGGAAAAGCGGCAGGTCCCTGAGAGCCGGACCCGCAAGAGGATGGGGCGAGGAGGGCAACCTGCCCGAAGAGGAAAGTGGCGACAGGAGAGGACGAAAAGAGGAAAGCTCAGAACCTGCTGTCTTCCCGGACCCCAAAGCCGGCGCCCTGACGACAGAAAGGAGGAAAAAATAACAATAAAAACAAATACAAAACACAAGCAGAAACCGGAGCTCCAGCGGGACAGCGAGGGGAAAGGAACGGCTGCGGGCACCGCACCCCGCGACGGGAACCCACGGAGGTGAGCGAAGGCTCTGGGGCATTGCGGGGAGATGAGGCCTGGGGCCGGGGGAGACCCGCAAACAGCCCAGGGCCACCTAGAAAAGCCCTCGCGAGGGAGGCTGCCAGGTCCCCGCCCCGGTGACCAGGATCGAGGGGAGCTTCGCGTAAAGGGTTTTCAGGTTTCTGCCCCATTAGATTGCCCTGCCTGACGGGGCGCCTGCATGTTGTGACGTCCTTGTAGCTGAGCTGGCTACTCTGCGGCCAGGACCGCGGCGTTGAGATACTGGCCAGAGAAGCAGAGGCAGGAGAGACGCGGGAGAGACGAGGGCAGAGAGAACCCAGGGGAGCCCAGAGCGGAGACTGGCAGGGGCTGGGCGGCCTGCTGGCTCGGGCCCGCCCCACACCCCTGCGCCGTGCGCCTGCCTGGTTGCTGCACTGCACGTAAAAGCTCAAGAAAGCCTGAGAAAGCCACCAGGGCTCTGGACTCCCCTTTACCCCGTCTGCTCCATCATAGAAATCCTGCTCTGTGCCATCTGCCCCTACAGGGAGACATGCGGGGAGCAGTCACTGAGGCGAGTGACCCTCCCTGGGTGATCAAACCAGGCACCCGGGAAGGGAGCGGGGTGCAAAAGGCGCCATTTCTGTGGGCACTGAACGGGGCTACCGCCACGGCCTGGCTCTGAGGGCTTCAGAACTGAGAAACGGGGCACGAAATTCAGGGCGTGGGAGCCCCACGATGCGGGGCACAGGGCAGACACCGCACTCCCATGCCACTGGGGCACAGCATGCCACTCTGTTCCCTGGAGACCCACGGGGAGAAGCACGGTTCTAGAAGGATATTAGGAAAGAGCTCTGGTCCCTGGTGATCAGAACAAAATCACCAATTTCCTGATTACTGGAAGCCAGGGATTCCAAAACCACCCTCAGGCTATCAGAGGGGGTGGGCCACGCAAATGGGGGTGACACTGGGAAAAGGCGCTGAGCAAGACCCCATTCTGGAGCTGAGAGCCGGGCACCGCATCAGGGGCCTGGGACGCACCCTAAGAGTGGGCACCGCACAGGGTGACAGCCAGTGTTGTGCATCTGAGAGCCCCGAAATTGAGAACTAGAGCGCAGAATCCAGGGTGCGGGATCACAGCTGCGGGCTCAGCACCGGGTGAACTTGGGAGGGACACAGACCCAGCATGAGCAATAGCGCCTGTGTTGAGGTGCTCCCCTCCCCTCTCCCTTTCTCAGAGAACTATTGGGGGAAAAAAGCGAGGCCAGCAAGTACAGGTCTCTGGCGCCTCCTAGTGACCAGAACGAAATCACCACCTAGTGGATTCCCTGCTGGAACTGAGGAAATCCAGAGGGAGGGAACTGTAAGAGACAGTGCCCAGCAACATAGCCACAGCATAACAGAGATTTGGCATAACAGTGCTGGAGTGGGTCTGGTAAACAGTTTCCGACACACCCTGAAGGAGCTCTCCAAGGAGATGCCCACCAACACCAGTGGCACAATGTCCAAAACATAGAACTAATTAGAAAACAAAGAGCGGGGACAAGGAAAAATATAAATAACCAAGCAAGCCCGCAGGGGAAAAACACACGAAAAAAGGAAAACAATCACCAGAGCTCAACACTGACATGGAAGAACTTCTCGGCCTGTCAGAGAATTAATGACCATCATGATTAAAAAGGAGAAAGAAAGTGAAATGAAAAAAAATGATTTTAGACAAATAATCA
This sequence comes from Talpa occidentalis, assembly GCF_014898055.3. Classification (NCBI taxonomy): domain Eukaryota; kingdom Metazoa; phylum Chordata; class Mammalia; order Eulipotyphla; family Talpidae; genus Talpa; species Talpa occidentalis. Next base: position 116,280,567 of record NW_023602073.1, on the reverse strand, counting down.
TTGAACTTAAGAATGAAATTGAGACCTTAGAAAGGAAAGGAAAGAAAGAAATGCAGGAGATTAAAAGATTGCTGGAGGAGATAAAGAACTCTGGGAAAAGCAATGAAAACAGAGCAAAATATATAGCA
>NW_023602073.1:116223534-116280339 GCF_014898055.3 Talpa occidentalis | reverse complement strand
AGAACAAAACATGTATAAGTCTCTGTTGACTTAACAAAGAGGTCATGATGAGAAACCCTAATAATTGAAAAATTTTAAGTTGAAAAAGCATTTAATTCACCAAATGTACCAACATGATATTTTGACTCAACCTACTAAAATTCCTCAGGAAACCCACAGTGGCTTATAGTTAGATGAAATATCAGATGGTAAGCCTATTTTAGAATAAAGTACTGACTATTGCCTGGCACTACTAACACTGGAGAGGGCATGAAGGCTCTGTCCTTTGCAAGTCTGTATTTTTATGCTCTAATATGCTTTGTAAAGGAGTCAAACAAAAAGCAGAAAATACAAAAATTGAAGAAGTTGTAGGAAAACAGAAACCATTTTGCACTATCACTGAGAATGTAAGATAGCGCAGTCTCTATAGAAACTCCTGTACTAGTTTAGGACTCCTCAAAAAAAAAAAAAAAATATTATTACTATATGAATTTCAAATCCTATTGTGGATATTAGAATTGAAGAATTCTTTTCAAGAATTGAAAAGAAGGATTCAAAATGGTGTTTGTACACTCACCTTCATAGCAGGAATGTTTGTGATTTGCGAAATGGAAGCCATCTATGTGGCCTATCCACACATGAGTGGTTCAGTAAAATGTGATATTTAGATGCTATAGAGCAGCACTCAGTCCTTCAGAGGGTGGAAATTTTCACATATGCTACAGCATGGATGAATCTTGACAACAAAATGTAACTTAAAGTATGTCAGTGTAAATGGAAAAAATCATCATTACACTGATATGAGCCTCTGCATAGTCATCGTCATAGCAACAGGAAATAGAATGGTGGCTGCCAGCAGCTGGAAGGAGTTAATTTTGGGGGGTACAAAGTTACTGCTTTGCAACATGAAACAATTTCTGCAGATGGATGGGTATGGATGCACATCAGTATGAATATTGTTGGTGCCACAAAACAGTATTCCAAAGTTGTTAAAAAAAAACAATTTTGTTATGATATTTTAGCACAATAAATGCATGGAGGTGTTGAAAAGGAGACAAACTCACTAGGTACAATGAGAGCTCAAAGAAAAGGGACATTAATAGTATCTTGTAGCAGTGAGAGCAATTTTCAAGAAGAAAAATGATTTCTTCCTATTCAGAAGGAATGTAAGAAATGTTTCTGAGAAAACATAAGAATTCCCTCCTCAGGGTTAAATTCCAAACAACAGTAACTTGAAATGCTGTCCATAGTCAATGAAAACTGGAAGTCAGTGTGCCTGGTACTTGAGAGTCACAAAGAAAACACCTGGAGAGGCAGGTTGAATACAAAAGGGCTTTGTCTGGCTTGCCAACTATGTTAGTACTTACCCTGTAGGTGATACTAGCCCGTTGAAGAGTTTGTGATTGGGAAGTAAAATCATGACCCCAGTATCAAATTAATTCTAGAAATAATTTGACATTGAGTAGTGATCATACACTCATTATATTTAAGAACACGAACACATATACTCAAAAGCTATTAGATATTAAGAGAAATGATATAGAGTATAGGGACCCCCTGGTGGTGCAAGGGGTTGAGCACAGCACCGTGAAGCTATCCCTAGCCTCTCAGCACAAGTTCAATCCCAGGCTGGCAAGGAGCTACCCACATGGCTCAGCAGACCTCTCCTGTCTCGCCCGCTGCCCGCCTCAGCAGTGTACTTCAGTCGATCTGCCTGTTCTGTTCCCCACTCTGTCTCTAGTGAGTCCTTCACACCACAACCTCTGGCCTGTACCCCAGCTCTTGTATGCATAAATAAATAATCTTTAAGAAAATTCCTAAGATATTTTCAAATTAACACACATGCAGAAAAGGCATGAAACAAGTATGCAGTATATTCAATTATGAAGTGAATGAACACTCATGATGTCAACATAGACATCAAAGTGAACATTGCCGGTACTCTGAAGCCCTACACATGCCTTTCCCAGTATTAAACCTTGCTCTCCCCTCCAAATCATCACTACTGTATTTGTATTGCATTTTTTCCCTAATCCACTCCAGTTTGGCTTACTATGCTAGATACTGTCAGTAGATTTAATGGACAAAGTTTCAGTTATACTGTATATAAAGAGAATACCCAAATTGAAATTATTTATATACATATACATATGCATATGTTTACATATATACATGTGTGTATATGTATATATTTAATGAACTCCAAACATGTATGCTATATACATATGTATATACATATACACATGCATATGTACACACATGTGTATATATACATATACATATATAGCATACATTTCCACATATCTTCAATTGGATGCTTCTAAACATGTTAAACTCCATATATCAAAACCTATCTCATTATTGTCTCACTCTGTTTCAGTGTTCCCTAAACACCGTCATGAAAGATACCATTTTATGGAGAGGTATATGAAGAGAAACACAGAAATCATCCTGATACCTCTCTCTTTTTCATTTTTCTGATATGTAATCCCCTTCCTTTTTGCCTCATAAACATATCAAAACCTTGTATTCTTGCAAACCCAATGACACCGTCCTTGTTCAAAAACCGTGATTTTCGCTGGTCTGCCTCTGCCTTGCCATATTAACTTTTGAACTCACTAAAGGCAATGATATTCTCAAAGGACTACTTCTGTCACATTGCTCTCCTCATAACTCATAAAATGCTTATAATTAAGGAAATTTCTATTTTTTAAAGATATATTTATGCATACAAGAACGAGGGTTCAGGCCAGAGATGCAGGGCGTGAGAGGATTCACCAGAATGGGGAACAGAACAGTCAGACTAACTGAAATACACTGCTGAGGAGAGCAGTGGGCAAGACAGGAGAGGTCTGCTGAGCCATGTTGGTAGTTCCCTGGCTGGCCAGGATCCAACTCATGCTACAGAGGCTGGGGACAGCTTCACAGAGCTGTGCTTAACCCCTTGAACCACCTGGGGAGGCCCAAAAATCTCTATATTAACATAATCTGCAGACTTGCACAGTGTGGCTCATTTCAATCTTAATCTTTCCTCACTTCTACCATGCTCTTTAACATTTGCCCTTAGCTTTCCTAAGGTGTGATGCCCTTCACTGTTAGAGGGATTTGCATTCTTTCCTTGACTTACAATTTGCTTTCACCTCATTTACTTTTGTTTACTCATATATATTATTTGGCAGTTTTCATGTAGCATTTTTTCAGAAAAGTTGCCTATCACTTTTGACAGAGCAGATCCTCTTATTCTATCTATCTAGATATCATAGTTGCAGTTTTCCTTTACACAATTAAAATAGTTACTAGTTATATAGATTTGCTTATAATACCTATCTTCCCTGTGTGATTTAAGTTCTATGGTATGGGATTCAATGACTTTTTTCTCATGATTAGTCCCAATCATATGAGGTTTTCAAAATTTTTCATGAGTAAATTATGTACTGCAAATCAACATATCAATCTGAGAGAGTACAACAGTGAAGTCTAAATATTTGCTATATACAGTTTGCTAACACACTTTTGACTGGATGTGAACATGAAATCATCATGTGATTTCACCTGAAATCTGTGTTCAAGACTCTCTTTAATACTCAGGAAGAATTGGGTTCACAGAGCACACAATTTTCTTATACTGGTGGCCGTGTCACCAAGCTCCATGTCATCCCTTTTCTTATAAGCTACAGCCATCTTAGACATTTGAGTTTGTCTTCATTGCTCCAGATGGTTGTTTAAGGATGAATCACAAAACATGACTGTACAATGACAAGAGAGTCCTATGGAAAAACAATGATTAGGGGATGGGCAATAAATGAGAAACCCAAAATGAAGTTTTGATTAGGTATGAAAGTGAATAGGAGAATGTGGGTAATTGAAAGCAAGATAAGAAAGGGTTTCAAAGAAATACTGTATAGAAACAAACCTTCTCCTCTTACCTTCTTCATCTCCTCATACATCATGAAGAGAATATTGAAATCATGTCTGTGCTCATACCAGCCTCTGATGTGATCAAACCAAAGACTTCCTACCACTAGGAGGTGGGAGGGGGAGTAATAACAAGGCAAATATGTTACAATTATTTAACAACAATCTATACTCTTTCTTTTCTCTCCTGGAAAAAGTGACCTTGTTAGCCATCTCTGCTGCCTTTTCAAAATGGTGTTTTAAGGGAACTATTGCACGATTTAAATAGAAACCAGTTTTGAACTGTCTCTATGTCCATCAGAATGTGGCAATGCAAAATCAGAAGACAAAAGATCTAATGTTGTCATTTCTTTTCGGTAAGCCCATTCCTTTTCTTCACATATCTTTATTTCCCCCATTATTCTCTATTTTTTCTTTGTATTTTGTTTTAATTCTAGAGCTTACTTTTAGATAGTACTGTAAAATCAAGCTTTGAAAATTAAAGGCCAGAGCTTGCCTGGGGCGCAAGGGGTGAAGACACAACCTAGGAAGCTATCCACAGCCACTGCAGAATGAATTCCATCCTTGGCCAGGGAGCTACATTGCGCAGCAGACCTCTCCTGACTCACCTGCTGCTCCCCTAAGTCATGTATTTCAGTCAATCTGCCTGTTCTGTTCCCCAATCTGTCTCTAGTGAAACCTCTCACCCCACACCTCTGGCCTATACTCCATTTTCTTGCATAAATAAATCTTTAAAAAAAAATGAAAATAAATATAAAAAAAGAAAATTCAAGGCCCAAATTGAAAAATAATTACCTTAGTAATGTGTCACCTAAAATGTCTCTGGAGTTAAAATTTATCCTCCTCTGTGGTGGACACATCACAGCTTGCCATATAATGCCATCGCAGAAGACAAAATGTAAGCCCACCCTGGATATCTGCTGTTCTGGAAAACATGGACCTAATTTGGGATCTAAACTTTTTGCTAGATAGATGGCTGTTCATTCCCTTATGATCTGCTACAGCATGTCCTAAACAATATGTCTTTGTAACCTTGACATTGCAAAGTGGACCTGGTGAAAATCATAAGAGCAATGGGTGATACATGACATGACAAGCAGTAATATCATATGCATTCTGCCTTTTATCATTCCTTCTCCAGTGTCTGAGATATGTTTCCTAATTAGAGAATGTAACTAAATGGTTCCATTGTCTCATAAACATGTTGCTGACTGACTAAATTCAGTTACCTTTTCCATTAAGGAATTTTTCCATGAAGCACTCTATGTTTTCTGAGGGTTCAAATGCAGTCACCCAATTTGAAAAATGATAATATGAGATCAAAATATCTTTGGGGTTTCTGTAAATGTAAATAATCTACAGAAAAAAGCAAAGTTATTTCAGTAATTATTGATTACACAGTCAGGTTTTTTTTTTTAAACACATAATGATATTGTATTATATGAATGTATGATAACTTATATAACTATTCACAATCTACTCTATGCAGTCTATTACTCATGGAAATTTTAGTGGTTCTCAAATTTTTGCCAGTACTAAGACTGTTGTAACAAAAAAATATATTCACATGATAATTCACAAAAGCGAGCATAGTGTTCAAATTCCTAGTACTTAAAAATTTATTTGTAAGGCTATTGACTATTGAACATTATCTTTCATATAGACAGTTCCAATTTACCATACGTAGGCATTCAGTGATATTATAGAAACAGTCAACGAGGCAAAGGGATTAATAAATAAGGGAAAAACCACTCACACCTGATATTGGAAGAGATAATTGTCCACATAGAAGAAAACTGAAAATGTATTTCTACCTCACACCATACATACAAATAATTAACAAGAGGATTTAAATATGAAAGGTACACCTTGATTTAAAAAATTCAAAGGATATATTTTCAGTCATATTTTTGTGAAGAAATATGTAAATAAGAATTTATATAAAATAATAGTTGATCAATAGGGTTACATTCAATTAAAAAGGATGTTCCTAATGGAAATAAACCATAAGGTTACAGAGAAACAACAAATTTTACAGAAGGAGCACCTATGACCAATAATTAATGACCCAAATACACATGAAACTAATCATAAATAAATCCAATAAGAATTTATGCAAAGGTACAATATTTCAATGAATAAAAAATAATTATTGGCAAAAAAGTATCAACAATTGCTTAATCTCATTAATTACTAGAGAACATAAATTAAGATCAGTTTGAGATATCATTCTCTAATGACCAGATTGATAAAAATTAAAGTCTGACAGGAGAAATTATTAAAAGACAACCAACAAAGGCATCAGGAGCAACGTGGCGGCGAAGAAACGCTGCAGAAAGTTCTCCTGTAAAAACAGGTAACAGGGCGGAAAAGCGGCAGGTCCCTGAGAGCCGGACCCGCAAGAGGATGGGGCGAGGAGGGCAACCTGCCCGAAGAGGAAAGTGGCGACAGGAGAGGACGAAAAGAGGAAAGCTCAGAACCTGCTGTCTTCCCGGACCCCAAAGCCGGCGCCCTGACGACAGAAAGGAGGAAAAAATAACAATAAAAACAAATACAAAACACAAGCAGAAACCGGAGCTCCAGCGGGACAGCGAGGGGAAAGGAACGGCTGCGGGCACCGCACCCCGCGACGGGAACCCACGGAGGTGAGCGAAGGGCTCTGGGGCATTGCGGGGAGATGAGGCCTGGGGCCGGGGGAGACCCGCAAACAGCCCAGGGCCACCTAGAAAAGCCCTCGCGAGGGAGGCTGCCCAGGTCCCCGCCCCGGTGACCAGGATCGAGGGGAGCTTCGCGTAAAGGGTTTTCAGGCTTTTCTGCCCCATTAGATTGCCCTGCCTGACGGGGCGCCTGCATGTTGTGACGTCCTTGTAGCTGAGCTGGCTACTCTGCGGCCAGGACCGCGGCGTTGAGATACTGGCCAGAGAAGCAGAGGCAGGAGAGACGCGGGAGAGACGAGGGCAGAGAGAACCCAGGGGAGCCCAGAGCGGAGACTGGCAGGGGCTGGGCGGCCTGCTGGCCTCGGGCCCGCCCCACACCCCTGCGCCGTGCGCCTGCCTGGTTGCTGCACTGCACGTAAAAGCTCAAGAAAGCCTGAGAAAGCCACCAGGGCTCTGGACTCCCCTTTACCCCGTCTGCTCCATCATAGAAATCCTGCTCTGTGCCATCTGCCCCTACAGGGAGACATGCGGGGAGCAGTCACTGAGGCGAGTGACCCTCCCTGGGTGATCAAACCAGGCACCCGGGAAGGGAGCGGGGTGCAAAAGGCGCCATTTCTGTGGGCACTGAACGGGGCTACCGCCACGGCCTGGCTCTGAGGGCTTCAGAACTGAGAAACGGGGCACGAAATTCAGGGCGTGGGAGCCCCACGATGCTGGGGCACAGGGCAGACACCGCACTCCCATGCCACTGGGGCACAGCATGCCACTCTGTTCCCTGGAGACCCACGGGGAGAAGCACGGTTCTAGAAGGATATTAGGAAAGAGCTCTGGTCCCTGGTGATCAGAACAAAATCACCAATTTCCTGATTACTGGAAGCCAGGGATTCCAAAACCACCCTCAGGCTATCAGAGGGGGTGGGCCACGCAAATGGGGGTGACACTGGGAAAAGGCGCTGAGCAAGACCCCATTCTGGAGCTGAGAGCCGGGCACCGCATCAGGGGCCTGGGACGCACCCTAAGAGTGGGCACCGCACAGGGTGACAGCCAGTGTTGTGCATCTGAGAGCCCCGAAATTGAGAACTAGAGCGCAGAATCCAGGGTGCGGGATCACAGCTGCGGGCTCAGCACCGGGTGAACTTGGGAGGGACACAGACCCAGCATGAGCAATAGCGCCTGTGTTGAGGTGCTCCCCTCCCCTCTCCCTTTCTCAGAGAACTATTGGGGGAAAAAAGCCAAGGCCAGCAAGTACAGGTCTCTGGCGCCTCCTAGTGACCAGAACGAAATTACCACCTAGCGGATTCCCTGCTGGAACTGAGGAAATCCAGAGGGAGGGAACTGTAAGAGACAGTGCCCAGCAACATAGCCACAGCATAACAGAGATTTGGCATAACAGTGCTGGAGTGGGTCTGGTAAACAGTTTCCGACACCCCTGAAGGAGCTCTCCAAAGAGATGCCCACCAACACCAGTGGCACAATGTCCAAACACATAGAACTAATAAGAAAACAAAGAGCGGGGACAAGGAAAAATATAAATAACCAAGCAAGCCCGCAGGGGAAAAACACAGGACAAAAAGGAAAACAATCACCAGAGCTCAACACTGACATGGAAGAACTTCTCGGCCTGTCAGAGAATTAATGACCATCATGATTAAAAAGGAGAAAGAAAGTGAAAATGAAAAAAATGATTTTAGACATTGAACTTAAGAATGAAATTGAGACCTTAAGAAAGGAAAGAAAAGAAATGCAGGAGATTAAAAGATTGCTGGAGGAGATAAAGAACTCTGGGAAAGCAATGAAAACAGAGCAAAATATATAGCAAAATAGGCGCACATCAAGAAAGAACTGAAAGAAACAACCTAATCTCACATCTCAAAGAGCTAGAAAAAGAACAACAAAAAGCCCTCAAGCCAGTAGAAGAAAGGAAATAAAAATCAAAGCAGAGATAAACTAAATGGAAATTTAAACAAAATCCAAAAGATCAATGAAACCAAAGGTTGCTTCTTTGAAAAAATAAACAAAATAGACAAACTTCTAGCCAGGCTCACAAAATAAAAATGGGAGAAAGCACATATAAATAGGATCATAAATGAAAGAAGAGAAATCACAACAGACTCAGTAGAAATCAAAGAAAAATCAGATATTACTTGAACACTTACATGCAAACAAATTCAACAATCTAGAAGAGATGGCCAAATTCCTAGAATGATATAATCATCCAAAGCTGGATAAAGAAGAAATAGAGCACCTAAACAAGTCAATTACAAGCAGCAAAATTGAAGCAGTAATTAAAACACCCCCCCCCAAAAAAAAGCCCAGGCCCAGAGGGCTTGATAAATGAATTCTACTAAACATTCAGCAATGAATTAGTGCCTATCCTATACAAACTCTTTAAAAAAATTGAAAAAGAAGGAATACTACCAAATATGTTCTACAAAGCTAACATTACACTAATACCAAACCCAAACAAAGAGAACACAAAAAAAGAAAATTACAGGCCAATCTCCCTAATGAACACTGATGCAAAAATCCTCAACAAAATCTAACAATGCATCAAAGGGATAATACACCATGATCAAGTGTGATTCATGCCAGGGGCACAAGGATGTTTCAACATAATAAAACTGATCACTGTAATCTTGCCGCGGACCAGCACAGGGGGAGGTGCAGCATAATCCAGCACATTAACAAAAAGAAAAATAAAAACCATATGATCATATCAATAGATGCTGAGAAAGCATTTGACAAAGTCCACCATCCATATATGATGAAGGCCCTTGTAATTCTCAGGATAAAAGGAACATACCTTAACATGATAAAACCCATATATTACAAACCCACTGCCAATATTATTCTCAAAAGAGAAATGCTGAAGAAAGATCAGGAACAAAACAAGGATGTCCTCTCTCACCACTGCTCTTCAATATAATACTGGGGGTCCTAGCCAAAGCAATAAGACAAGAGAAAGGCATACAAGGAATCCAAATAGGGAAAGAAGAAGTAAAATTATCACTATTTGCAGACGATATGATAATATACATAGAGAACCCTAAAAACTCCGCAGAAAAACTACTCAAAATAATCAGCCAGTTCAGGAAAGTAGCGGGATACAAAATCAACACACAAATATCAGTAGACTTCCTACACCCAGTCCATCTATCTGAAGAAGAAGATATCAAGAAAACTATCCCTTTTATAATTGAAACAAACAAAAAAAATCAAATACTTGGGAATAAACCTAACAAAAGAGGTGAAGGTCCTATAGGAAGAAAATTATAAAACACTGTTAAAAGAAATGGAAGAAGACACAAAGAAATGGAAAGACATCCCTTGCTCATGGATTGGACGAATTAACATTATTAAAATGGTCATCCTACCCAAAGCAATTTTACAGATTCAATGCTATTCCAATAAAAATCTCAATGACATTATTCAAAGAAATAGAACAAATACTGATGAAATTCATATGGAGCCACAAAAAAACAGCGAATAGCCAAAGTTCTACTGATGAAAACAAAGGAGAAAGGAGGTATCACACTTCCAAACTTCATGCTATACTACAAAGCCATAATAATTAAAACAATATGGTATTGGAACAAAAATAGACACACAGACCAATGGAACCAAATAGAGAGCCCAGAAATAAAGCCACACTTATATGGACAAGTAATCTTTGACAAAGGAGCAAAGAATATGCAATGGAACTTTGACAGTTTGTTCCATAAATGGTGCTGGGAAAACTAGACCACCACCTCTCACCATGCACAAAAGTTAACTCAAAATGGATAAAGAAACTGGACACAAGACTGAAACCATAAAATATATAAATATAGGTAAAACACTACAAGACATACATCTCACTAACATCTTTAAAGACTCATCACCCAGGGCCTCCCTGATGGCGCAGCAGGTTTAGTGCAGCGCTGTGAAGCTGTCCGCAGCCTCTACAGCATGTGTTCGATCCTGGCTGGCCAAGGAGATACCAACATGGTGCGACAGACCTCTCCTATCTCGCCCATTGCTCCCCTCAGCATTGCATTTCATCAGTCTGCCTGTTCTGTTTCCCACTCTGTCTCTGGTAAATCCTCTCACCACCCCCATCTCTGGCCTGTGCCCCAGCTCTTGCATGCATAAAAATAAATAAATTAAAAAAAAATGGAGCAAATATCATAACTCTTCTGGCACTATATCCAAACAAATATTATATTATAATCCAGTAGTATTTATGCCAGAAATAGGATATTATTAAGTTAATTGTGATTTTTATTTCATTATATATGGGGGATGAGGACATATCATGTACCTGGTTGCAAAATTGGAATCTCATGATATTAGAGCTTTCTAAATTAAAAAAAAAAGTAATATGTCAAGTAAATGAACAGAAAAATATTTCTCTTCATTCTGTGGCCCCCAAATCAAATGGAAAGAAAACAAAAATGAAAAAAAAAAAAAAGTAAATATCCTAAAAGTACTAGAGGTCAAAGACAAGAGACAATTTTTCATCAGTATTATTTTTGTGGTTTTCTTCAAATTTTAATTACTGCATTAGAAAAAACCAAATGCATACATTGGAAAGTAGTGGAAAATAAAATGCATTATTGTTTTAAAGTGAAGTGCATCCTGGATAGAACATAAAGGGAAAATTAATACATCTCATTAAAAAAAAAAGTAGGGAATACAGCAATAACTAAATGGACAAGATAAAAAAAAATTTAAACTGTTTCTAATGTTAACAGCTATAAAAAATAAAAATACTGAAATGCAGAAAAAGAAGGTAATATACATACAAAGGACAACATAGCATATTTGGTGAACATCCAAGGAGACATAAACACAATTACAGAATGAGGTTGGATGCTAATATTGCAATACAAATGGTTGTCCCAGAATTAAACACACACACACAACAATTCCAAAAAACATTAAAAAAATTGGAAGAAATAACACATTAAAATGTAAAATTAATAACGCTCTATCTTACCTGATATAATATTTCCAACAAGAAAATAATTGCCATGTATTAAACAGATCTATCAATATTTGGATAAAAAATAAAACCAAGTAAAATCAAGGAAAAAGTAAAAGGCAGATTTTGAATGGTTCACTATGAGGAATGTAAACATCAGAAAAAGATACACACACACAAAATAAAAAATTCGAATTCAGCAAAACAAAAATAATGGTTACCATGGGATAGGGGAAAGGGTGGAGGAGGTAGGAGGGAGGCACATGGGACATGGGCACTGGTGGTTTGATAAAGGGGAAAAAGGAAAATAAAATGCAAAATCAGAGGGAGGGACATTGGAAACTCAGTATAACAAAAAGACTTCAAAAGAGTAATGAAGGTAAATGCTTAAACAAAAAATATTATATCAATTAGCTAATTACCCTGACAAATATCATGTAACAGACATATTTCACATTACATGCAGTCAGACAGAATTTGTAATTTCATATAAAAAAAGCAAATATATAAAGTATCTAGAAAAAAACTGGAGAATATTAGCGTAATCTTAGTGGTGAAAAAATCTTTTACAGCAAGACACAGAGTTACAAGCAATGAAGGAAAGATAATAGACTAGCTTTAAGGGTTTGGAATTATAAGTATAAATAAATGAGTATAAATGGATTTCATTAAAATGAAAAGGAATGAAATGAAAAGCAGGAGGAGGCACAATAGACTCTGCTGGAGGATTATGAGTGCTTTGGTGGTGGGTGTGGTGTGGTTATACCTTAAGTGTAAATATCTACCTCTAAATTATATGCAGGATTGACGCTTTTACATTAACAGAAGTAACACAACTTATAAATTAAATGTAAATATTAAGGTAAATATTCAGGTAAATATTAAATGAGACAATATTTGCCTTGTATAATTTTTTTCAAAATCTGTAAGGAAAAGCCAGGGAAAAATGTACAACGGATATAAAAGATATTCAAAGGCGAAGAAATATGCAAAATGATGGACAAACTAATTAAAATCAGAATGGCTGCAAATTACTCAAGAAAGAGATTTTCTTTTACCTATCAAGGCAACAAAGAAAAAATCCAGTCATTGGTGTTGATTAGGAGAATAAATGCATCTTGATATGCTGTTTGATGAAGTGTAAGTTGATCATACAATACATATAGGTAATAATGAAAATCACTTAAGAATTTGAATACTTACCTGAAAACTCTGCTTTCAGGGAAACATTGTCACCAGAAGAAACATGTACAGAGACATGTAACAATGCTTACTGTCATGTCACATATACATTCGCTGCAAACTGCCTATCTAGAAAATGCCTGAAATACCTATGATTATAGAAGAAATTCTTAGTAAGCCATTGAAAAGATAGGGTTTTTTGAGCTGACGTTAAAGAATTTGTCCTTAGATATTTTATCATTACACTGCAAACAATGTGTGTGGTGATCCAATTTATGTCTCTACTTATAATTGCATATTTTTGAAAAGAACACAATGTCATATAAATATAATAATCACATTTAAAAGACTTTTCATGAGCACAGATGGAGACTATTGAAGAAGATATTTTTGTGAGTCATTTTGATACTTACTTTAGCTTTTTTGTTCTTGAGACCTTTTGGCACTAAGTGATAAGGCAAGTGGGTACAAAAGATCCTAGGGGAGGGTCTTTTGGAAAAGTCAGTCTTCTGTAAATTGTATTCAATGTAGGGGGCTCTGATATTTACATTTATACTTTCAGTTCTATTACGATGGTTCTCAAAATAAATCAAGCTTAGTATTTGCTGAGTCCAGCGGGTACCTATTAGGAAAAATAATCTTATGTGAACCCTGAACTAATTTTAAATGATTCATGCCCATAGTAATGTTACTCTTCTCAAAAATATTTGGATTATTCATTAGATCTCCTAGCTCCAGGCCTTCCTGGTGGGGCAAGGGTTTAAGGAGCAACCTATGAAGCTGTCCACAGCCACTGCAGTACGAGTTTGATCCCCGCCTGGCCAAGGAGCAGCCCACCTGGCACAGCAGACCTCTCCTGACTCACCCACTGCTCCCCTCAGCAGCGTATTTCATCCATCTGCCTGTTCTGCTCCCCACTCTGTCTCTGGTGCATCCTCTTACCCTCCTGCGCATCTGGCCTATACCCTGGTTCTTATATAAATAAATGAATAAATCTTTAAAAAAAGAAAAAGATCTCCTAACTCCTCTATCTATTAGAAAAGATGTTGTTGTTCAGATTCTATAATAGTGATTCACATTAATTTTTTAGTTCCCTCTCTCATGCATGTATTTTGTGCAATCTTCCTATTTATACTGTTCTGTGATTTCCTGTGTTTCTCTGTACCTAATCTCTTTCCCAAGAGCTTTATCTTTTCAAAATATAAATTAAAGAGCTCAAAATCCCTTCACTCTCTATTTTTCTCATATTGTAATCTAGGTCTTCCCACACAATACTGAATGCACCAATTACATGAATGTAACATTACAATGTCTGGAGAATGCCTTTTGCACACATCTATTCCCAAACCAGAATGAAGGGAAATAACAAAGGCTCCCCACTCCCCAAACTCACCAGACTTTGGATATGTAACTATGAAGACATCGTCATCTCTGACTTCAAAATCATCTAGGTTTTCTAGTAGTTCATGATCAAGAAAAGATGTTGAAAAATAAAAACCTTTAAATTTAAAGAGATACTTATATGTGCCGTCCATAATGATATGCCTACAAGAAAATAACAGATAAAACATTTTTCAGATACTTGGTGATTTATAATAAGGACTAGCACTCGCTGAGTGTTCAACACATGCCAAGCACCACTGACCTGTCAACTCATTTCCCAAACTAAACCCCTGGTTCCTATTAAGTCATTTAATCTTCAAAACCCAATATGCTAGAGGTATTGTTGTTATCAGTATTCTATACATTAGGAAACTAAGATACCAGGAAATAAAGATGATTTTTGTAAAATCCCATGAGTGAGGTTTTATCATGATCCAAAACATGCAGATGAGGAAGGTAAGAAACGGAATTTCAGCAAATTGTTCAAGCTTTTTAAATCAGAAATCCGAAAAACATCCCAATAGAAAGTTGAAATAAAATTAGAAGCAAAAAGTCCCAAATAGGCCAGTTCAAAACAATTGACCAAGAAAAATTTGTTAGCTCTACTAAGGACTCTACTCCTGAAAGTGTAATCCATGAGTGAGTCCCAGAAGTCATTAGGTTAGAACTAGCATGTGTTTCAGTTAAGAATTCTTAAGATATTGCTGTGTACTCAAGAAACATTTAATACCTTTATGCTTGAACTCACCTCATCAATAGAGGGAGAGTGTGGAGTTATGCTTAAGAGCAGGAAAATCACTGGTATCAGAATCACCTAGTTTTCTGGGTATACATTAAGCCTCATGATCCACTAAGAATCTGACTTTCTGAGGAATGTGGCCTCGAAATTGTGTGTCAGATATCTCACTGTTCATCTAAGAAAATCAGGAGGAAAATAGTAATAAACAATGCTTTGGTTTCCAGAGAGATTTTCTCAACACCTGAGAAGCCAGTGTGGGATGTAATTTGGCTCCCAATTAAGACATGCAATTAAAGTCCCACTATCCTACTAGAGGTTTCCTCACCAAACAATGAATTTCAAGCAGCTTCATTTTTTGAGCATTGAGCATGGAACAGACTGGCTGAGAAATAACAAAGACTGGTATAGAGACATAGATGGAGAGCTGTTTTGATAACAGAGTCACAAATTCTCCAGGAAAGAAAATAAATGAGAACTCATCTTTGGGACACGCTGAAATAAATTTACACTGTGTAACATTGACAAATGGAGCTTTCTATAATAGGAAATAAAGTTGAATGAAAAGCCAAAATGAAAGTGTCACTATCATCAATTCCTGTCACCCACCCACACATTTTTACCCACACTCCCGAAAAACACCAAGTCTAGAAAATCTGAATCCTGAGAAAAGAAAGGACAGTCCCCACAAACACTGAATATCACCTCTTTCTTGCTATTTGTCTATTACACCCAGTCACAGGAGAGAGAATTATGAGAGCTGCTGTGCCACAAGACAAGAGACAAGTGTAGGGGGTGAGGTGGATTCATGAAGCATCTTGGCTTTGACACGTCTTCTATTTCTTGCATCTCATTGATCAATAGTAAAGAAAGTGATGAATAGAAAGAAAAGACATCATGTGTTTCTCTTTTAGTCTTGCACAGATGTTCAAGAAAAGGAAGAAAAACAGAAACTTGAAAAGAAAATTTAAACTTCCTCTGCATGCTGAAGAGAGGGTGAGACAGGAGAGGTGTGAGGCTGCCCTTCCACTACTCACTGTTGCAGATCCACAGATGAAGAAAATTCACTTCTGCTATAATTTTAGGAATGATAGGAATTGATGTGCTACTCAAATAAATACTCTCTACAGAGTTAGTCTAGGCAATGAGGGGTGTTTCAGGGACTCAGCAAGCAGCCCTTTTTGGACAAATACATTGGGTAAGATTTTGTTGTTACTAGGAGAAAGAGATCAGATTACCCCAAAAGGTCAATAGTCTTGGGGATAAGAGAACTACAGGTTCTCAGTAAATGTAGGCTTATTACTTAACTTTGGCACCTCTCCTACAAACACTGTATTCGAAGGTTGTAACAACCACTTCCTTGGATATAAAGCATGGGTCGTAAAATCTTTTAGACCTGTCTCGGGGAATGGTGTCTGTTCTTTGGGGCTTTATTTTTTGCATGTGGCTGCTAAGTTTGCCCACAGCATTATGAGAGAATTTCCTTCCCACATGTGTAAAATTGGCTCCATTTTGACTCAGCTCACCAAAAAATATGGAAGTGCAGACCCATACTATTTGATTACTACACACTGTAATAAAGCTTGAAATCTGGAAGTATGATATCTTCAGCATTTTCCTTTCTCTAGATTGCTTTGTTAGAGATAAAAGAGATCTCTTCATTTCCCTGAGGCAGATAGTCACCATTTGCTTTCTGATATTCTTGCTGGATTTAATTTATCACCACATTTCAAGGACCAGATAAGATCAGACAGGTCCAGAAGGCCTGGAAACAATACATATGTCTAACAATAGTACTATGGTTGTGCATAGTTACCTTTTAAATGAGTTCTTTCAACATGTCTAACTGCACACAAATCTCGTGGGTTTTTTTTTTTTTTAAGATTTATTTATTTACACAGGAACCAGGATACAAGAGGAACCAGACATGCAGGAGGGTGAGAGGATTCACCAGAGACAGAGTGGGGAACAGAAGGGGCAGACTGACTGAAATACGCTGCTGAGGGGAGCAGCAGGTGCGACAGGGGAAGTCTGCCGTGCCATGCATGTATCTCCCTGGCTGGCTGGGATCGCACTGCAGAGTCTCTAGATCGCTTCACTGCACTGTGCTTAATTGCCTATGCCACAAGGGAGGCCCTCAAATCTCATATTTTTGATGTTAAAACCCACTCACACCAATGAGCATTCTCACCCTGACACAAAAAGATAAAGGGTTGGGAAGTTCAAATTCCAGGAATCTGGAATAATGGAAGAAAGGGGAGTGTAAGTTTCCCACCTGGAGGAAAAAAAAGGAAATCAAAAAGTCCCTCCTGCTTTGAGGTCTCATAACAACTCTCATGCTTTCTGAGACTGCCCGCTACCTTGTGTATTCTACTATCTCTCTTAAATAAACTGTCTCTTGCTTTATTATTGAAGCTACATGAAATGCTTTCCTTTTTTCCTTGTAGGTTTAGTCCCTGTAGTTTCCCCACCGCCACAGCACCTGTGATCCATCACCACAGTCCCATGTGTCTTCCCTCCCCTGTTTTGAGACCTCTGCATCCCCCTCCCCAGCTATATGTCAGATATATGGTCAGTTTGCAAGTTTTGTCTTTTTCCTGACACTTTGTTTGTTTTTTCTATATTCCACATATAAATGAAACCATCTGATATTTATCTTTTGCCTTCTGACTTATTCATCTTGGCATAATCCTTTCAGCTCCATCCGTGTTGCTGCAAATGGCATGAGTTTATCTCTTTTGATTGCTGAGTAGTATTCCAATGTGTATATACACCAAGAATTCTATTTGGGGGCATTTAGGTGGTTTCTGTAAGTTGGCTATTGTAAATACTGCTGCAACAAAAGTAGGCTTGCAGCTTTCCTTTTTCAAATTAGTGTATTTTGTGTCTTTAGGTAGATTCCTAGTAGTGGAATCATTAGATCATATAGTAGATCAAATTTTTAGTGTTTTGAGGAACCTCCACACAGCTTTCCATACTGTCAGGACCACCTTGCATTCCCACTAGCAGTGTAAGTTCCTTTTTTCAGCACATCCTCATTAGCATCTGTTGTTTCTGGCTTTTTTTGATATGAGCCATTCTCACCAGCATGAGGTGGTATCTCATTGTGTTTTTCATTTGCACAAAATGTTTTTCTTATAAGATGAATGGGTGAAATAATATGATATATGCACACAATGGAATATTGTTCAGCCATTAGAAAGAATAAAATCTTTAAAACTGGCAACAACTTTGACAGATCTCAAGGGAGCAATAAAGCAAGAGAAAGGTATAAAATGAATACAAATTGAAAGAGGAAAAAGTAAACCTATCACTCTTTACAGAGGATGGGATCATATGCACAACAGCTCCCATGACTCTGGTAAAAACAAAACAAAACTTGGTAACCATCAATCACTAAAGTGACAGGCTCAAAATCAATATATAGTGTCTTTTGTGTTTCTATGTACAAACAACAAAATAAAAGAGGAGAAAGAGATCAAGAAAACTGCCAATGGTAACATCAAAAAGTATTAAATGTCTAGGAATAAACTAACAAAGTACAGGAGAGATCTATTCAGTGACAATTATAAGATATTGCTAAAAAGAATCCAGAAGGAGAATAAGGAAGTAGAAAGATATTTCACACTCATATTGGAGGAAATAATATTGCTAAAATGTTCATCTTACTCAAAGTAACATAGAGATACAATGAAATTGTTAATCAAAATTTCAATGGAATTCTTTAAGGATTAGAGCAAATAATACTAAAATTTATACAGAATGACAAATGGGTAAGTAAGAGACTAAGACACTAAGTCTTTTTTTTTTTAAAAAAAGATTTATTTATGCATACAAGAGCTGGGGTACAGGCCAGAGGTGTAGGGGGGTGATAGGATTCACCAGAGACAGAATAGGGAACAGAACAGACAGACTGACTGAAATACAATGCTGAGGGGAGCAGCGGGCGAGTCAGGAGAGGTCTGCTGTGCCATGTGGGTTGCTCCCTGGCCGGGGATCGAACTAGCACTGTGGTGTTTGCCAATAGCTTCATAGGTTGTGTCTTAACCCCTTGCTCCACCAGGGAGGCAATCTTGACAAAAAAGTAGAGGAAAAGAAGTTTCACAATCCCAAAGTTTAATCAAACTAGAAGCTATAGGACTCTAAACATTGTGGTAGTGGATTAAAAGATAAACATATAGGGCCTCCCCGGTGGCGCAGCGGTTGAGTGCTGGGTTGCGAAGCTGCCCGCGGCCTCTGCGGCGCCGGTTCAATCCCCGGCTGCTCCCCGGCCACCAGAGGAGGGTCCCACATGGCGCGCGGACCTCTCCTGCCGCCCGCTGCTCCCCTCAGCAGTGTACCTCGGTCCTTCTGCCTGCTCTGCTCCCCGCTCTGGCTCTGGTGAATTCTCTCACCCTCACGCGCTTCTGACTGTACCCAGTGCATATATAAACAAAAACAAACAAATAAATAAAGAAAGAAAGAAAACATGCCTCTATAAAAAAAAAAAAAAAAAAGATAAACATATAAAACAATGGAATAGAATTGAGAGCCAGAAATAAGCCCACGTTTTTGTGGAATTAAATTTAAGACATAAGAGCCAAGTGTATACTAGAGGAAGGAAAATCTGTTCAATAGTTAGTGTTGCTAAAATCAGTCACTCGCCTCTCTACCATACATAAAAATTAACTCAAAATGGCCTAAAATCACATGCAGCACTGTAAAACAATGCTACCTCAATTAAAAGACAATAAGTAGCTTTTACAGATTGATAAGCCTTCGATTTCAAGACTACAGTTGATCCTGTCACGTCCTCCAGTCTGGCCCAATAACTAAAAAATAACTGAAACTAAAAAGCAAAATATTCCATAACAATATTCCAAAACAATCAGAGGAATGATCTTTTGTTCACAAACCACATATGGCAAATGATGTAAAAGAACTACATTAATATTTATTAATTACTGGGGTTTCTCAGTAATGATAGTCAATGACTAAAGTATTTAATTAGCTATATTTTCTTCTGAAAGTGGTTTCTGAGGAATTTTTTTTGCTGAATTTAGAATTCTATCATACAGTTATATTTCAGATGACCATGAGGGAAAATACCTACCCTAGGAAAATCTTGTAGAAACTTTCATTCTACTCTCTGTCATTTAAGGATTCCAGTCTCCCTAATTCTGATTAAAAAAAATAAAAAGGGGCCTCCCCTGGTGGCACAGTGGTTGAGCGCTGGGCTGGGAAGCTGCCCGCAGCCTCTGCAGCGCCGGTTCGATCCCCGGCCACATGGCGAGGATCCCACATGGTGCAGACCTCTCCTGCTGCCTGCTGCTCCCCTCAGCAGTGTATTTCATCAGTCTGCCTGTTCTGCTCTCTGCTCTGGTTCTGGTGAATTATCTCACCCTCCCTCACTTCTGACTATACCCAGTGCTTGTATAAATTAATAAATAAATCTTTAAAAAAAATTGCAAATTGTTTCAGAAATTTTAAGAGCACAAGGATGGTAGTGGGGGAACATGAAGGTTTTGAGTAGGGAGAAACATTATTTTTTTATACTTTACTTCCGTTTTCACAAACTTCCCAGTTATTCTTCCACAAGTTTCCAATTCATACTCTCTTAATTTGGGGGCACCTAATAGAAAAAAATAAACAGTTGAAATAAACAGAAATACTGAACAAACTGAAAAAAAAACCCACAAAATCTTAGTGTAGGAGGGGTAAAGTGAATGCAAATCACATTCAGACAGAGGCCAGTAAAGACAGAAGCATTTATATATCTTCAAATGAAACAACCATATGGCAGTATGCTTCACTTTAACAAAGAAATTGCTGCGTTATCCCCCCTCCACGTAACCACTCTCTTTCTAAAGTCATAGATTAATTTTACCTGTTTTTGAATTGAATGTGATGTCATACAGTAAGATTTGCCATTTTCCCCAGAGTATTGTTTCTGAGATTCATAGAATATGTCCATAAAAGTTCTCTGTTGCACTTATGCTTAAGAAGTTTTTCTCCATTTTAGGAGCTACCATGCAATCCGGCAATTCCACTACTAGGGATCTACCCAAAGGACACAAAAACATTGATTCAAAAGAGCACCTGTACACCTATGTTTATTGCAGCACTATTTACAATAGGTAAAAACTGGAAACAACCCAAATCCCCAAAAATAGATGACTGGATTAAGAAGATGTGGTATTTATACACAATGGAGTATTATTCAGCAATCAAAAAGATAAACTCATGCCATTCTCAGCAACATGGATGGAGCTAGAAGGAATTATGCTCAGTGAAATAAGCCAGAAGGAAAAAGAAAAATATCAGATGGTTTCACTTATAGCAGGAATATAGGGGAACCAAATAAGACATCAGTGTTAAAAAAATAATAACAGTACAAAACACAGCAAAGCAAAAACAGGCAATTATAAACCAGAGACATACTGCAGGGTAGGAGGAGGGAGAGGGAGGGAGGGAAGAGCACAGGAGACTGTGGTGATGGTGCACGGGTGCCTTGGGGAAGGAAATTCTATGGGGACTCAATCTGAGGGGGTGGGGGGGAAGCAAACATTGTTTAAAAATTTTAAAAAATGATAAATGTTAAACTAAAAAAAGACTATACAGAAAAATAAAACTAACAGGTTTGTTAAAAAAAAACGTTTTTCTCCATTTTAGAATTTTCAAAGAGATTTGCTTATTTTTTCAGGTTTAGAAAATGATTTTAGTTAGTTATTTTATTATTAAGTATCACTTAGAATTAGTTTAAAAGTAATGGTATGGATAAATCTTTTTTTCATGCAGATAGTTAAGGTAATGACCTAGCTAAATGATTTTGTTTTGTTCCTTTGATCTTTAATGCAAACTTGTGATCTTGTCAACTACTAAACAGATACATGTGTTTACACATGCATTCTTTATTTTATTTCAACAATCCACATTGATTCTAAATGAAAAAAAATTAGTTAACTATAGAAACAAAATAATTTTAATGTCAATTTGATTGTTCCTAAATTTTATAGTGTAGATAATGAAAAAATACACAGAAAAGAAAACCCAAGACATATACAAACCAGGTAGAATGATTTCTTTTTTCCCTTTTATTGCAGGCTACCAATGCAGACTATCCACAAATAATTTTAAATTTTGAAACTTCTCTTTTTCAGTGTTTATCAGATTCATCCCATCTCCTTTAATCAAATTTTTAACACCAATCATATATAATTAATATTGCAATAGAAGCACAAATGAATCTGTATGTTAAAATATGTTCTGTATTAGTTGATTGGATAAATTACTTATGTTCATTTTGTTCCCAGTTTAGGATATGTACTGTTGTTTTAAGCTGCTATATTATGAGGTAAACAAAGTATGAATACACAGGCAGAATGAAATAAGTGCTTTACCATTTCCAGGCCACCTCTGATAATCCTACAGAGCAAATCGCAGTAGCACAGAGAAGATCGCCCAGCAGGGAGCTCTTCCACAAACTCTATCAGAGGGTTCTTGTCTAGAATCAGGGAAAATTCATTTCTGCTGGAATTGTTACAGGTCACAGTTGGTGTAATTCCCAAGTACATCTTGAAAGCAACCTAATAAAGAGGGAAAAAATTACTAAAATTTGGTATAGAACAAACATCTCTTAGCAAGGTATCCAAATACTAGACTGAACATCCCAATGGTTAAGGAGGTGGCATTTGTCAAGAAGTTTGGGTTCACACTCAGCTTTGAAATTGACTGGCCCTGTAACTTTTTGCAAGTTTTAAACTTTATAAATTCTATTTGGACCAGCTGAAGGGACTGGTTTTCTCTGGAAAAATGATTTATGAAACACAGCATTAAGATAGTTCTTCCAAAACACTTTTTCAAAAGTAAATATCTTTCATGTGATTAAGAAATTAAAATATTAGTAATCATCAATATACTAGAATGATAGTTGTTATATGGGACCAGCAGAAGGTAAGATCCTGAATTAGAAGGGACTCAGGACATATCAGCCCCAAAAGGGTGGTGACGGAGCAGAGGATGGCATGGGAAGATTAGATGTGAAAGGAGTCATGTGACCAAGGATGACAAGTCTGTGAGGAGCAAGGGCTAATGGTGGGAAGTACATATATGAATCAAGGTAACTTCTGAAAAAACTGTTGGTTAACAGGCTTGAAGAATTTTACCAACTAGTGATGGAGGAAATCTAGAATAACATTTTTTCATACTCCCAATACTGGGTCCTGGGAACAAAAGTCTGATTGGACCATTTAGCACCAGTCAGCTCATAGCTCAGCCTGATTGGTCCATTCCACAATCCAGGAAGTACAATGTTACATAAAAGGTCTCTGAGACGCAACTGCCACAACTGGAAAAAAGGCAGTTACTGAGCTCTGAGGAGCAACTGCCACAACCAACTTGTGGTGGAGCAGCAGGTTGACAACACCACTGCTCCTGCCAGCTCCCACCACCAAGATGGCTAGGTTCTGGTAACACAATTACCCTGAGACCCTTAGGTCTAAAGAAGGCCATGTTCACCCAGTAGAGAATAACAATGAAAAAGAGAGATGCCCAGTCACTCTAGCTTACTTCTCAGATATGAGCAAAAAAGACATTTAAGACATTGCAGCCTCAGTACAAAGGCCCCAGCTCTATGGTCCCAGCGAATCTATCACAGCCATCCAGGCATTTTAGTCACCCCATTGGAGGCTACAGAAATGAGAATGGTCCCCAAAATGCCCTGTCCAAATCATGATATGGAAAATCATGTGCTTAAATAAACACTTATTGTTTTAAGCCAAGAAGTTTTGTGGTACCATGAAGCAATAGATAACCTGAACACTAGTACATAAAAACGAGAATTTTTAAAGATAGATAAAGGTAAATTGGATTTAAACATTGGATTTATACAAAGATTCTCCCTCTGCATTGCTATTTCCTTAATAATTTTTCCCCTCTAGATTCCAGTTAGCACTGATTGCTGAATGGTGTGACTGAATAGATGCTTGTAAGATAAATGAAGATTGCTCAGGCTTTTGTGCCAATGGACTCGATGGCTATCAACTGCAGCCTTGAGTACAGGAGGCACTTGGGATTGTGGGCTTGGGGTGTGCATGCTCGATGGTGGACACCTGGAGCATGGTGTGGGCGTGCGTAAGTGGGTGCACCTGAGCCAAGAGACGCGCTAAAGGCGACATCACACAGTCTAGTGAGGTGGAGTCCAGTGGGAGAAGCAGAGAACACCAGAGAACACCAGAGATTAGATGGGGACTGGAAGGCCTGCTAGCCTCCTGGCCTCCAGTCCCCCTGCCTGCCCTGCACCTGGTTACCTCACTACATATGGTGTAGGAAGATCATTAAAAGCCTGAAAAAGCCACTGAGGGCTCCAGGACTCTCATTTGCCCACTCTTCCCTCCTGCCTGCCTGCACTACAAATGGCACAGATGGCAGGACAGTTCAACACAAACAGGCGTGGAGGCCTCCGAAGACTGAGATTCATGTGAAATTATTGTTGGTTAAGTGTTTGAAAGGAACACTCTGCTGTGTTGAAAATTAACATTACTAAGAAGAATAATGATTTGTCTTTAATACTTGGGAAAAATAGAGTAGATAGTGTAGACAGGTGGGCACTGAGTAAAAAAAAACAGCTTGTTCTTTAATCTGGCTCCTCAAAACATTTTAGGATTAGCCACATTAGCATTATAAGGGAACTTGCTAGAAATGCAGAATCAGGCTCCTTCCCAGACTCACCTTTGCAAGTCTGCATTCAATAGCTCTTAAGTGATTTTATGCAATGTAAATTTGAGAAGCACTAGAGCCCTGATTCCCAAACTTGAGCTCAAGTCCAACCCATCAGGAGGGCTTGTTAAAAGGTAGGTTGTGGCGCCTCACCCACAGGGTCTGAATTGGTAGGTATGGAGTGAGGCTAAAGAGAACTTGCATTTCTAAGTTGCTTTTCTAAGTACTCACAGGATGCTGATGCTGTTGGTCCAAGGATCACATCTTGAGAACAACCCCCTTACAGCTCAAAACAGGCCAGAAGAAATTCAGTATGTTGTACCCTCTCATACCTTCTGCTTTAGACATCTTTGCTATGATGCTATCAACCTGTCTGAAAATATGGGTGCCTTAATAGTCATTCAAGGTTACCTTTGGGTCTTTAGGAATATTTAGGTTTTCTCACCTAAGTTTTGCAAGTTCCTTGTATTTGTAGGTATTCTTTCTTGCTGTTGTAAATGGTTTCCTTTTTCCATATTTCTTCTGAGTGATGGTGTAGTGACAGGAAGGGATGGAGCAGGATCTCTATGACCGGAGCAGGCAGGTGAAGGAGGAGTCCTGTAGGCTTTTATTGAGTTTACCAGGTACATGGCAGTCAGGGATGCTGGCAGGGGGCCAGGAGGGCCAGGAGGCTGGCAGACCTCCCAGCCCCCAAGCAAGTCTTCACTCTTTCTGGGCTCTCTGGTGTTCTTCATGGCCACTGGTTCTCCTTCTCTCTCCTTCTGGTGGTTCTATTTCACTCTGCTGGCGTCCCTGTGGCACCGCCCTTATAAGCCCAGTGTAGGGTAAGCATCAGGCTTTTCTGCCCTCCCACCATTAGGATGGATGATGGATCCCTGTAGTCCTGAATGCATGCCTGATGGCGGGCATCTGGAGCAGGGTGTGGGCATGGGTAGATGGGATTCACCTGGGCTGAGAAACCTGGGCCTTATAAGGGCAGCTTCACGGGGATGCCAGGGGAAGAGCAGAGAAGCAGAGAGAACGAGAGTAAAAAAGAAGCAGAGACCACCAGAGAAGGCCAGAGAGCCCAGAAAGAGTGAAGACTTGCTGGGGGCTGGGAGGCCTGTCAACCTTCTGCCCCCGGCCCCCCTGCCTGCTGTGTACATGGTAAATCCCAACAAAAGCCTGAAAAGCCACGGAGGGCTCCAGGACTCTCTCCTTTATTCCATCTGCTTGGGTCATAGAGATCCTGCTCTGTGTTTTCATACCATTACATCCAGTCGTAGCCCAGGTGTGCCCACCTATGTATACCCACACCCTACTCCAAGTGCCCACCATCGGGCATGCATTCAGGACCACAGGGATCCATCATCAATCCTAATGGAGGGAGGGCAGAAAATCCTGACAATCATTCGATCATTTACCCTACAGATGGTTATTTCAATCCATAAAAAAGTTATTGCTCTATGAAAATCCACTTCCTTCCTCCTTGCTAATTCTTTTATTCTTTGTAGAGCTTTTCAGAGTTAGAAAATAACCATTCTGCAGTCTCCAAATGATGTAATGAATCTAGACAATACTGAATTCTAAACTAGATGAAGGCATGATGGGGTCAGGAGCAGGCAACTTGAAGCACTCTTCTGTGTTTTTCTTTTTAACATCCTTGCTTGTTTTCTCACAATATAGTATTTCTTTTTTTTTTATTTTTATTTATTTATGCTTAGAAGAACTGGGGTACAGGCCAGAGATGCGGGGGTGAGAGGAATCACAAGAGACAGAGTAGGGAACAGAACAGGCAGACTGACTAAAATACACTGCAGAGGGGAGCAGCAAGTGAGTCAGGAGAGGTCTGCTGTGCCATGTGGGTAGCTCCCTGGCTGCCTGGGAATCGAACTCATGCTGGAGAGGCTGCAGACTGCATTATAGATTGCATCTTAACCCTTGTACCACCAGGGAGGCCCCCACAATATAGTATGTCTTCCCTCAGGTGTGGTCACCATAGTTTTCCCACCACCAAGGCACCCATGTTTCTCCACCCTAGTCTAATGTGCACCCCTCTTCCCCTTCTTATTCTCCCTCACTCCTCTCTCAAAAGTCTCAGGTCTATGGGCTGCTTTCAAGGTAGCACCTCTCACAGTTTGTCTCTGTCTGACCCTTTGGCTTTTTCTCTCTAGATTCCAAACATAAGTGGAAACCATCGGGTCATTCTTTCTCTTTCTGGCTCACTTCTCTTAGGATAATACCCTCTAGGGGAGAAAATATTTGCATACCATAGATACGACAAAGAACTGATATTGAAGATATACAGAGAACTCGTAGAACTCTACAAAAACAAGGCAAATAACCAAAGATTGGGCAAAAGAATTAAACAGACACTTATAAAAGAAGATGTTCAAGGGTCAGCAGGCACATGAAAAAACATTCAGACTTATTATTAGAGAATGCAAATCAAGAGTATGAGATACCACTTATGCCTGTTTGAATGGCCCATCTGGAAAAGACCAGAAAGAACAATTGCTGGTGAGAATGTGGAGAAAAGGGAATCTTCTACACATGCAAACTGGTCCAGCCCTTATGGAAAACAGTAAGATGGTGTCTCAAAACATTAAAAATGGGTCTGCCTTCAACCCTGTAATTCCACTCCTATGCATCTACCAAAAAAATGCAAAAACGCATTTCCAAAGGAAGTTGTGCACCCATATTTATTGCATCACTATTTAATATAACTAAATTATGGAGACAACCTAAGTACCCAAATACAAATGAGCAGATTAAGTATATATACACAATAGAATATTACTCAGAGATCAAGAAAGATCAAAGCCATTTGAGGTAACATGGATGGAGCTTGAGAAATAATGCTAAGTGAAATAAATTAGAAGGAGAAAGATAAATACCAAATGGTGTCACTAGTTACTTTATATTCCACATATTAAATTAATAGTTAAAGTAACAAATTAATAGTTGCGGCCAACTATAAAAGATACCACATTTATCCTGATTAAAGAGTAAACTGTATTAGCCCTTCCCAATAATTTTCTACATGGAGAGAATAGATTCAAAATTCAGGTGGTTACAGTAGATAAACCTTATCAAAATAAAAGGTTTTCATAAGCACCACTATCAGGAATTATATACTTATTTTTACTTTATTTTTATGTTATGATCGTACATTTTTATGACTTAGTAGTTCAAAATGTCTACTGTGTCTAGAACAGACTAAGGGTGGAAGGGTGATTGATTACAAAGGATATGCAGCTATATTTTGGGAAATGATGGAAATGTTCTAAAACTGGATTATAGTATTTGCAGAGAATCATTAAATTGTGTGCTAACGACAAAACAAAACAAAACAAAGAAAAATAACCATTTAACCAAATATTTTGTTATTATTTTTTGCAAATGTTTTGTTATTATTTTGCCTGAAAAATCTATTCTTGAAAGTGTAATACATGAGTGAATTCGAGAAGTTCTGTATTTATTAGGTTAGAACTAGCATATGTTCAGCTAAGACTTCATAAGAAATTACTGAGTACTCTTAGAAGCAGTATTTACTTAATCCTTTAAAAAAAAAAAAACAAACCTCAAAGTTAAGAGTTTTAATGAATAAGAATAGAAAATCACTTATGTTAGAATATCTGGTTTTCTAGGTAAACATTCATGTTTCTAAGAATCAAAAGAGACAGTTATTCTGAGTTTTGAGGGAATGAAAGCTACAAATCTACATTTTAGCAACACAACTATTCACGATAAAAAATAATGAGAACCCAAATAGTAATATGTTGTCTTGGTTTCAAGAGAGGTTTTATCTCAACTCCAGAGAAATCAGTGTGACATGTAATTTGACTCCAATAAACGATGCAATTAAAACCCTACTAACCTGCTAGAGGTTAGTAGGTTTAAAATTGAAGTTTAAGTGGCTTCATCTATTAAGAATTGAACATATCATAGATTGCTCAGAAAGTTACAAGACTGGTCTATAGACATAGCGGGAGAGCTATTTTGACAATGCATCACAAATTTTCCAGGAGGAAAGAAACTAAGAACTCAATCTTAGGAATGTGGTGAATGAAAACTTACACTGTGTGACATGGACAAATAAGGTTGCCTATAAGTAGGAAATAATGTTGAATAAAAGGCAAAAATGAATGTTTCACTATCATCTACCTCCTGACCTCCTTCACAATGTCACCCACACCCTGAAAAGCACCAATTCCAGATGCTGAGAGAATAGAATGAAAGCCAAGCCTCACCAACAGACTGAACATCACCTCTTGTTGCTTTGGCATGCACAGTCACATGGAAGGATTAGGAGAGCTGTTTGTCTCAAATACAAGGGAAAACTGTAGGTGGTGAGGTGGATTCATGAAGCATCTTGGCTTTGGCATGTCTTATATTTCTTGCATCCCCTTGATGAATACTGTACAAAGTGATTGTGTGAAAAGAAAAAGCTACTTTTGTGTCCCTTTTAGTCTTGGACAGATATCCAAAAGAAAACGAGGAAACACAGAAAATGGAAAAGAAAATTCAAAATTCCTCTGCATGCTGAAGAGAGGGTGAGACAGGAGAGGCGTGAGGCTGCCCTTCCAATACTCACCATTGCAGATCCACAGATGAAGCAATTCATTTCTGCTATAATTTTCCGACAGATAAGAACTGATGTACTGTTTTGAAATAAATAGCTCCCTACATCACTACAGAGTTTGTCCAGGCCAATGAGGGGTGGTGATCCAGGCATTCGGCAAACAGCCCGTTTTGGATAAATAAATTGGGTAAGCTTTTGTCACCAGGAAAAAGACACCAGGTCTTTATCACACCATTCTATTTAAAGCTGACTATAACTACAGATGTTTCCAAGAGCCTTATAAAATCAATGTATTTAAATTCTCTGTAAAAAATTACCACTTGCTTTCCAAGTGATAACCCTCCACTTCTGCTTTTGCATTTAAGTAGATATTACAGAAGATTCTGTGCTTTTTAAAAAGAATATTGCTAACCTTTTGATCAACTCAAAATGGATAAAAACTTGAATGTAATACCTGACACCATGAAATATATAGAAGAAACGTAGGCAAAGCACTCCATGACATGAACCTCAGAAACGTCTTTGAGGATTTTTCTCCAAAAGTAAGGAAAAGAGAGGAGAATATAAACAGTGGGATTGCATCAAACTAAAAGCTTCTGTATAGCAAAGGAGACAATAATGAAAACAAAGAGACATCCTGCTGCATGGGAGAACATATTTGCACACCATACAACTGATAAGGGACTGATGTCACAGGTCTACAAGGAATTTATGCACCTCAATAAAACGAAGCAAACAACCCAGTCAAAAAATGGGCAGGAGAGCTAAGAATACACTCCAAAGAAGAAATGCAAATGACAAAGAGGCATATGAAAAAATGTGTTGAACATCAGTAGTTATGAGGGAAAGGCAAATCAAAACCACAATGAGATGCCACCTCACTCCAGTGAGAATGGCCCACATTCAAAAACAGAAACAACAAACGCTGGAAAGAGTGTGGAGATAAGGGAACCCTCTTACACTGCTGGTGGGGATGTAAACTGAATCAGCTACTGTGGGAAGTTGTGGGGAGATCGCTCAGAACACTAAACGTGGATTCAGCAATTGCTCTCCCAGGAATATGCTGAAAGGACCCAAACCACTACTTCATAAGGAAACCTGAACTCCTATGATCATTGCAGCACTATTTGCAACACCAAGATACGGAGACAACCAAAATGCCCCCAAATGTGTGGCTGGATCAAAAAGTTGTCGTGTATTTATACAATGGACTATTTCTCAGCAATCAAAAAAGACAACTTCATGCTAATTACGGCAACATGGAGGGAGCTGGATGGGATTACGCTGGCCAAAATTAGTCAGAAAGAAAAAGATAAATGCCAATGGTCTCACTTATGTGTGGAATACAGAAAAACCAAACAAATGATCAAGAAAAAGTCAAAACTAGCAAGCTGACCATAGAAAGGAGGCACACAGGAAAGGAGGGGGAGGGGAATTAAAATTTGGAGGAAAGAACACAAGGGAATGTGGTGATGGCTCACCAGTGAGAACTATGGGGACTACAATGATATAAGAAAAAATTTAATTAATAAAAAAGAATGTTGCTAACCTTGTGGTTTACATGGAACTTAATCATGCTAGTGAAATCGTATTTCCAGTGAAATCTTAGCTTCCTGAGATTTTGGATGGGGATCCTGCTCCACTGATCTCCTGTTCAAAATAAGAACAAAAGAGTAAATGGAAATATGGATGTGTAAATGACTATGTAATTGTGACAGAAAAACCTTCTCCTCTTCCTCACACTATATAGTCAATTCATCATGTCTTTTTATATCTTGTAAGAGTTTGAAGATTCTAATCCTTTGGGAACGCACCATTTCAAATCTTTTTAAATTATACCATAACATATTTTCTAGGTCTGTGTACTCCAGGACCTAAAAGCAATGAAAACGCAGAACAATGAGTATACCTAAAGCCAACATCATGGTTTCTAAATACCAGTCTCTACTTAGTGGTTATCAGGATTGCAGATGAGGGGAAAGGAAAGTCATTGTGAAAATTCTTTTTTTTTTAAAGATTTATTGATTTATTGATTGATTGATGCATACATACATGCAAGCACTGGGTACAGTCAGAAGCGTGGGAGGGTGAGAGAATTCACCAGAGCCAGAGTAGGGAGCAGAACAGGCAGAAGGACCAAAGTACACTGCTGAGGGGCGCAGCAGGGGCAGCAGGAGAGGTCTGCGCACCTTGTGGGACCCTCCTCCGGTTGCCGGGTTGCAGCCGGGGATCGAACTGGCGCTGCAGAGGCCGCGGGCAGCTTCGCTACCCAGCGCTCAACCGCTACACCACCGGGGAGGCCCGAAAATTCTTATTATAGCGGTTAAGTAAAGAAATACACAATGTATACTAGAGACATGTCATAACGAAAACAAACTAGCTTGAATTACTTGTATTTAACCAATTCTTAGGGAATTTGAATATTAATGTAAATAAGGATAGTTTCATTTTCCATTCAAAATGCTTTTAATTTGATGTAGTCCGACTGTTCACTTTTGTTTTGTTGCTTTGCTTTTGGTGTCAGATTCATAGAATCAGCACCAGACCTATTTCAAAGAGCTGTCATCCACTTCCATTTTTTCTTCTAGGAGTTTTATGATTTTAGGTTTTACATAGAGCCTGTAATCCATTTTGAGTTAATTTTTGTATACAGGAAGTCATTGGTTCATTTTCACTCATTTGTAATGTGCAAAAACTCTTTGAAATAAAGATCTACTGGGCCTCCCCTGGTGGCACAGAGGTTGAGCGCTGGGCTGCGAAGCTGCCTGCAGCCTCTGCAGCGCAGGTTCGATCCCTGGCCGGCCGCAAGTGTCCCACATGGCATGCAGACCTCTCCTGCTGCCTGCTGCTCCCCTCAGCAGTGTATTTTGTCAGTCTGCCTGTTCTGTTCCCCACTCTGGTTCTGGTGAATTCTCTCACCCTCCCACACTTCTGACTGTACCCAGTGCTTGTATAAATAAATAAACAAACAAACAAACAAACAAACAAACAAATAAATAAATGAACAAAGAAACAAATAAATAAATATATCTTTAAAAAAAATAAAGGTCTACTAAAAACAAGAGTAGACTCAAGAAAGGTAGTTTATAGTCTTAAGTCTATTTTCTGTGGATGTTTATCTTTTTTTTCCTCAAAGATTTATTTTATTTCTATAAGAGCTGGGGTATAGGCCAGAGGCGCGGGTGGGTGAGAGGATTCACCAGAGACAGAGCTGGGAACAGAACAGCCAGATTGAGGAAATAAACTGCTGAGGGCGGAAGCGGGTTAGTCAGGAGAGGTCTGCTGCCCCGTGTGGGATTCTCGCCAGCTGACCAGGATCGAACCCGTGCTGCAGAGTCTGCAGACAGCTTTGTAGAGCGGTGCTCAACCACCTGCGGACCAGGAAGGTCCTCTGTGGACATACTTCTTAAGCAGATTTAATTAAATAGCTTCTGTTTCATGACCAAGGAATTAATTAATGAAAATTATTTCTGACCTAATTTTTTTTTTAATCGGGAAGGTGTTCATTTAAGCATGGAAATCATGATTTGGGTCCATCTCTAAGGGACAGTACCAAGGTGTGTTTCCTCAGGGACAGGGCTCAGGGGTATTTGAAAGGTTCAGCCAGGGAAGAGGTCTGAGTCAAGGCCAATTGTTGTGAAACTCTGGATTGGTTCTGAGTCCAAAGAAGTTTCTAGGCAGCAGGCTTCAGGGAGGATATCTGTTGTTATGCGCAAACTGCTCACCAAATTGCTCAATCTGGCTGTTTAATTTTTACCTGAAAGTTCCAACAGAGCAGAAGTAAGGTGGACTCAGAACAGATTCCATGGTGGTCTCCTGTTGCTGTAGAGCTTTCTTTTTTTTTTTTTTTAAGTTTTTTTTTTTTTTAAGAGGCATATATTTTTATTTATTTGTTTGTTTGTTTATACAAGCACTGGGTACAGTCAGAAGCGCGGGAGGGTGAGAGAATTCACCAGAGCCAGAGCGGGGAGCAGAGCAGGCAGAAGGACCGAAGTACACTGCTGAGGGGAGCAGCGGGAGTCAGGAGAGGTATGTGCGCCATGTGGGACCCTCGTGGGACCCTCCTCTGGTGGCGGGGGAGCAGCCGGGGATCGATCTGGTGGGAGCAGAGCAGGCAGAAGGACCGAAGTACACTGCTGAGGGGAGCAGCGGGAGGCAGGAGAGGTATGTGCGCCATGTGGGACCCTCGTGGGACCCTCCTCTGGTGGCCGGGGAGCAGCCGGGGATCGATCTGGTGCCGCAGAGGCCGCGGGGAGCCTCGCAACCCAGCGCTCAACCGCTGCGCCACCGGGGAGGCCCTGCTGCAGAGCTTTCTATTCTCCCTTTCTTTTTGTCAACACTTGCTTTATATATTTTGGAGTTCTGGTGTTTGGTGAATTTGTTTATATATGTATCTTTTTGATGAATTGATCCTTTTTATCAATACATAATGTTCTTTTTGTTTCTTGTAACAGTTGGATTTAAATTCTATTTTTGTTTGCTATTTAGTGATTTTATACCCATTTTTGGTTACTATTTGCTTGGAATATGTTTTTCCCTCCTTTCACTTTCAACCTCTGTGTGTGCTTAGGTCTAATGTGAGTTGGGTCATGTTTGTTTTTTTTTTTTTAATTTATTCATGTATGCATACAAGAGCTGGGGTGCAGGCTAGAGATGCAGAGGCGGGGTGGTGAGAGGATTCACCAGAGTGGGGAGAACAGAACAGGAGGATCAACTGAAATACACTGCTGAGGGGAGCAGCAGGCGAGACAGGAGAGGTCTGCTGTGCCATGTGGGTCACCTCCCTGGCTGGGCATCAAACTCATGCTACAGTGGCTGCAGATAGCTTCCTAGTGGTGGGTCTCAACCCCTTGCACCATCAGGGAGAACCCCTGGATCATATGTTCTTATCCAATTGCGAATCTAAGCCCTTTGGTTGAAGAATTAATCCATTCATATTTCAGGTAATTACTGATAGGGAAGGGTGTCAGTTTCTGGACCTCTCAATTATTTGTTTGATATTTTGGTTTTTAACTATAAATTAAACTGCATCCTGAGTTTGTTAGTTTTTTCTATGTCTGGCTATGATGCTTCAAAGTAATGTTTCTTTTTTTTTTTTCCCTAAACTTTTGATTTGGAGTAGTTGAAAACGAAATCCTTTTCTAAAAGATAGAGAGTTTTGTTAACTTCAGAGCCATCACCATGATGGCTCTAAAATGATACCTGCCAGTGTTCAAACTGGTCTTGAGCCTGAGGTCAATGGAAAATGGGCATTGTCATCCCACATCAGACTTTGCACCCAGTCCACTGACCCTGTTGACAAAGTTTATAACTCCAGGTTGCAAAATTTCCCCGATGAGTTGACATTGATGCAAGAGTTCCATCCCACCCCTTCCCAGGTTGGCAGCCATCATACTACTGCTAAAACTGGCAGTGAGAGATGTTCCTTCCTTTAGGAACAAAGACAATGACTGACCAGCAAGGTGTAGCTACAGAAGAAGAGACCTTCAGCCCCAAATCCCCTTAAGAAAAAGGGAGTAAAATCTCTCAGGGGTAATAAGACAGCCTATGTAAAAGAAATTGTGAGGTGATAGGATGAGTTGTCCCAACTTCTGTTTGAGAAAGTGGATTAAATCAGGGGCTGGCTAGTCTTGTCCAAACAACTTGGCCCAACACATTGACCGTGATATCATGAGAGAGATAAAGAACATTAGATCCTGACTTCTGATAATCTCACAGTCTCCTGGAGGGAGAAGGCTGAGAGCCCACATAGACAGTTGGCATGAAACCCATCTGTGCATGTCCAGGCATAGCCGAACCCATAAGAAGATATGATGCTGCTCTCCTTGCCTAGAGGACTTACCCTGTAAATATCTCCTCTTAACTCATTTGGGGAGCCAGATTATATTTTCCTGTCCCAAACTGGCTTCCTCATGCATGAGTCTCTCCAATAAAGTCTTGCCTGGTTCAACTACCATTAATGCTCTCTGGTGAATTGTTTCCCTAGAGGACAAAAGAGCCACTCCTGGGGCCTCCCTGGTGGCTCAGGGGTTAAGACAACCTGCGAAGCTGTCCGCAGCCTCTGCAACATGAGTTTGATCACCAGCCAGCCAGGGAGCAACCCACATGGCGCAGCAGACCACTGCCAATTCTCCTGCTGCTACCCTCATCAGTGTATTTCAGTCAATCTGCCTGTTCTTTTTCTCACTCTGTCTCTGGTGAGTCCTCTCACCCCCCACAACATTTCTTTCTCCACATTCATTCCAATTTTACCAAATAGTTACAAACAAACTCTTTTGGAATTTAATTCTGGTTTTGATCACCAGTTCTTTAGCATAAGTAGATTAAGAACAAAATATACCATGCATATTTTAAAAATCTGCTTTGCTGGAACTTCTCATAGGGAATCTCAGATTGAACTCTTCATGAATGACTTCTCAAGGCCCAGGAACATTCCAGGTTCTCACCATCAGACTTGGCCTGTAGTACCTGTATCTTTCAGTAAGTTTGTTAGGGGGAAAGGATGTCCTAAAGCTAATTCCATACAGGCTTTGTGGACTCCGCCCCTACTCCAGACCAAAGGCAAAAGACACTGGGAACTACAAATCCCATCACCACCAAAGGGAAGGTTGCTGGAACCTGAGGGTGGGGTTAAGCAGCCCAGTTTGGTATAAAACCAGACAGGTGGGCTTTGGGGGATTCCCCATTTTGGCTCCCCACCAGCTCGCAGCACAGCTAGCTCTGAGAGTGCCTTTTGGTTTCCGGGTTGGCGGATCAGGTAGGACGCATTAAAGACTTCATTTCCCTATTTTCTCCCTGAGTTGTACATTTCCTCAATTCCTTTTCCCTTGTAAATAAACCTTTTATAAACCTTTTGTGTGTGCCTGTAGTGGAGTATTAATAAGTCCCTTTATAAGCGCTCGGGTGAGGACCCACAGCCAGGCAACCCGTTTTATATTGGAGCTACTCTGTAACAAGTTCTTCTCTTTGAGGTTCTAAAATGTCCTGTGCTTCTGTTCCTGTGTTTCTGTGAGGGGTGAGCTGGAACTCTAAAAACAAGGTATCAGGTTGTTTTCTCTTTTAAGTCCCTGAGGTCTTCTTAGATCCATGAAAGCAGTCTAGTCTTAAATATGACATTGTATTCCAAGCAACCATGTTCCAATTGTCATTACTGAAAAAAGAATCTTATTGAATTGATGCAAACAGATATGTTGCCATTACAAAAACTTACTAAACTCATTTCAGGGTATCATGGAGAAGCAGATGTTTCAGTTCTGCTCAAAAAAGGATTCAATTTATAAGTGTTGTAGATCATAGCACAGTCCAACAAAAATAAAGTTTTCTGGAGAAGGCAAAACAAAATATTTCAAACAAAAAGTCATTTAAAATGATATTTGTCCTCCAGTGTGTGCTACAGATGATAAAAATATTGAGAGAGAATGTGTGTGCTTCAGTTACTTTGGAGGTTAAAAGATTTAGGATGGGAGGTCTCATAAGGTCTCCCAGAAGTGGGGGTATGGCTGACTAATGACTCTTAACCTAAACCCAGCTATGGAAGTTTCCAGGAATCTGAGATAGGGTCAGAAGAGATCATTATCAGGTGGGGATGGAGAATATCATCAATCATAGAAGACCAACTGAACTTGGCTCCAAGGCAATAATTTGCATGATACTTTCATAGAACATTGTAAACAAACACTCCTTGCCCTGGCAAAATGCCCCTCTCCTGCCCATCTGTGTCTATACAGGTATTTCTTTTCTGTTTTCTCTTATCCTTTATAAATTTTCTACCTGCTGATGAATGTAAACTGCACACACTGAAACTCATCATCTGAACCCCAAAAGGTGGAATAAAGAAACCTTGTATAACGAGCTTTAGCTTTGATTGGCTTTATTCTAAATTGGGTAGACTCTTTGGCTACAGTGATTGTACTTCAGTGTTTTGGCAAATTTAATAGGAGTTTACATGTTTTGTCTGTATGAACATGAACTGTTTTCTTATCAACTTTGAATGTTGATGACTGGTTTGCAAAGTTGGCCAAAGACCTGGGATGTAGATAGTGAGTAGAGGGAGGGAGTTCAGCTAAATTTTGATCAGATGGGGAAGAAATAAAAACTAAAGACATACCAAAATCCAATTAGTCTGTGGATTTACAAGAGAACAAGAGCGTGTTAACTGACACTGTGGGATGCTTTTAACATATGGGAAAAATCTGTGGGATATTTCAAGACAAAGATGGGGGACTATATTTTTGAAAAGACTTAAGAAATATATCAGCCATTTGTATTAGATCAATAGGATTCTATTCCAATAAACAGACTGTAAAACGCAAACCTGACAGGGTCTCCCCGGTGGTGCAGCAATTGAGTGCTGGGCTGCAGAGCTGCCCGCAGCCTCTGCAGCACCGGTTCAATCCCCGGCCATGGGGCGAGGGTCCCACATGGCACGACAGACGTCTCCTGCCGTGCCCACTACTCCCCTCAGCAGTGTATTCTTCAGTCTGCCTGTTCTGTTCTCTGCTCTGGCTCTGGTGAATTCTCTCACCCTCCCGTGTTTCTGACTATACCCAGTGCTTGTATTAATAAGTAAAAAAATAAATCTTAAAAAAAAAAAGCAAACCTGACAATTGGGAAAAGACTTTCACTAATTGGATATCTGATGATATTAATAAATTTTGGGTATGTGATAATAGTCCTTATCTTTTGGAGATAT
Organism: Talpa occidentalis; assembly: GCF_014898055.3. Classification (NCBI taxonomy): domain Eukaryota; kingdom Metazoa; phylum Chordata; class Mammalia; order Eulipotyphla; family Talpidae; genus Talpa; species Talpa occidentalis. The sequence continues at coordinate 116,242,572 of NW_023602073.1, read as the reverse complement.
GGAAGCAGGTATAGTTGAATATGATGTTTAGGATTTTCCTTCAAAATAATTTAGAATGGGCAGCAAAAAGAAACAACTTTGGCCATATGTAGCTAATACTTGAAGTACACTGGGTACGCTTACGCTTCATTATAGTAGTCTTTTTGCTTTTGTGTTTGTTTAAAAATGTCCATGAAAGTTAATAACACAACCAACCACACTAAAGAGGAGCTGAACATGTTAGTGAATTTCACGACTCTTTAATTTGCCATAAAGTAATCGGTTCTATTTTTTTCCAGTACTGCCTAGCTCAGTGGAACTGAGCAGGAGAGAGTATAATGACTGAACGGATTTGCTGAAGAATTATCTCTATGCAATGTCTCTGGGGGATAAAACTTATTTTCTCTTCATCTCTCAGTCCTAAAGACAATAGCATTTTTTAAAAATTGAAAAGGAAGGGATAATACCAAACACGTTCTATGAAGCCAACATTACACTAATACAAAAACCGAAAAAGGACAACACAAAAAAAGAAAAGTACAGGCCAATCTCTTTAATGAACACAGATGCAAAAATCCTCAATAAAATTTTAGCTATCAGAATCCAACAATGTATCCATAAGATAATTCACCATGACCAAGTAGGATTTATTCCAGGGGCACAAGGATGGTTCAACATCCGAAAATCAATCAATGTTATCCAACACATCAACAAAAATATAAAAAACATATGATACTATCAATAGATGCTGAGAAAGCTTTCGACAAAGTACAACACCCATTTATGATAAAGGCTTTTGAAATTCTCGGGATACAAGGAACATACCTCAACATCATAAGATCTGGAACAAGACAAGGATGTCCACTCTCACCACTGCTTCTCAATATAATACTGGAAGCCCTAGCCAGAGCAATAAGACCCGAGAAAGACATACAAGGAATCCAAATAGGAAGGAAGAAGTTAAACTATCACTATTTGCAGATGATATGATAATATACATAGAGAACCCTGAAAACTCCACAGGAAAACTAATTCAACTCATCAATCAGTTTAGTAAAGTGGCAGGATACAAAATCAACACACAAAAATCAGTAGCCTTCCTATACACAAACAATAAATCTGAAGAAGAAGAAATCAAATAAAACATCCCTTTTATTATTGAAACAAAAAAAAAATCAAATACTTGGGAATACACATAACAAAACAGGTAAAGGACCTATACAAAGAAAACTATAAAACACTGTTAAAAGAAACAGAAGAAGACACAAAGAAATGGAAAGACATCCCTTGCTCATGGATTGGAAGAATTAACATTATTAATATGGCCATCCTACCAAAAGCAATTTACATATTCAATGCTATTCCAATAAAAATTTCAATTATATTCTTCAAAGAAATAGAACAATTATTGATGAGATTCATATGGAAGCACCAAAAACCCCGAATAGCCAAAGCTCTCCTGAAAAAAAAAAAAGGAGGCATCACACTCCCAGACTTCAAGCTATAGTACAAAGCCATAATCATCAAAATTGCATAGTATTGGAACAAGAACAGACACATGGACAAATGGAACTGAATAGAAAACCCAGAAATAAACCCACAGATTTATGGTCAACTAATCTTTGACAAAGGAGCAAAGAATATGCATTGGAGCAAAGAAAGTTTGTTCAATAAATTGTGCTGGGAAAACCAGGTAGCTACATGCAAAAGAATGAAGCTTGACCACTACCTCACACCATGCACAAGAACCAACTCAAAATGGATTAAAGAATTAGACATAAGACCTGAAACCATAAAATACGTAGAAGAAAATATAGACAAAACACTACATGATATGAATCTCAAAGACATCTTTACAGACACATCACCCAAAGCAGTGATAGTAAAGGCAAAGATAAACGTTGGGACTACATCAACTTAAAGAGCTTCTGCACAGCAAAAGAGACAATAACCAAAGCAAAGAGAAACCCCACCGACTGGGAGAAAATTTTTGCACACAATGCTAATGATAAAGGACTGATCACAAAAATCTACAAAGAGCTGATGAGACTCAACAAAAACAAAGAAAATAATCCAGTCCAAAAATGGGCAGAAGAGCTAAAAAGAAACTTCTCTGAAGAGAAAATGCAAATGGCCAATAGGCATATGAAAAAATGTTCGGCATCACTTGTAATCAGGGAAATGCAAATCAAAATTACATTGAGATACCATCTCACACCAGTAAGAATGGCACATATTAAAAAAACTAGCAACAACAAATGTTGGTGAGGTTGTGGAGAAAAAGGAACTCTCCTGCACTGCTGGTGGGAGTGCAAACTGGTCCAACCACTATGAAAAGCTGTGTGGAGATTCCTCAACCTGCTAAAGATGCAGCTTCCATATGATCCAACCATTCCACTCCTAGGTATTTACCCAAAGGACACAAACATTAATTCCAAAGGGTACCTGCACCCCTAAGTTTATAGCAGCACTATTTACAATAGCTAAGCTATGGAAACAACCCAAATGCCCAAAAATAATGACTGGATCAAGAAGATGTGGTACATATACACAGTGGAAAATTACTCAGCAATCAAAAAAAATAAACTCATGCAGTTTGCAGCAACATGGATGGAGCTAGAAGGGATCATGCTCAGCGAAATAAGTCAGAAAGAAAAAGAAAAATACCAGATGGTCTCACTCATAGCAGGAATTTGGAAAACTTAAATGAGACCAGGAAAATGACTAATTAATACAAAGTAAAAATCAAACTCAACAAGCAACTATAAACCAGAGACACACTATGGAGGATGGGGGGAGGGAGAGGTGGGGAGAGGAAGGACTAGAGTCAAAATAAAGGGGGGTGCAATTGTATGGAGAATATAACCATAATGAAAATGCATACACTGTGCAAAGATGAAAAATGATGTAAGAATTATATAAAATAAAATATTAAAAAAAATTCTGATTTTATAACACATTTTCATTGAACTGAATTTTTTTGGAGACTTTTGAGATACCTGACACTACAGAAGAGTGAAAAAATCCATACTGCATCTGTGACCAACGAAATATTTTTAGTTACTTCAATATTTTATTTATTTATTTATACAAGCACTGGGTACAGTCAGAAGCGGGGGAGGGTGAAAGAATTCACCAGAGCCAGAGCTGGGAGCAGAACAGGCAGAGAGATGAAGTACACTGCTGAGGGGAGGAGCCCGCGTAGCAGGAGAGGTCTGCGCACCATGTGGGACCCTCCCCTGAGGCCCAGGATGGAACCTGCGCTGCAGAGGCTGTGGGCAGGTTCGCAGCCCAGCACGCAACTGCTGCGCCACCGGGGAGGCCCCAGTTATTTCAATATTATACAAAAAAAATGATATGCTCACCTAAGAACTAAGAATATTATTAACACTTTGCCTCCTTGGAGGTATCCAAAGTTTAGTGAAATCTTAACTTTCTAAGATTTTTGGATGGGTACCCTGTTCTAATAATGGTCTGTTTAAAATATGAACCAAAGGCAAAAATGGAAAAATGGATGTTAAAGTCTTTGTGTAACTGTCATGCAGTAACTTCTTCCTCTTCCTTACTCCACATGTACAGTTCATCTAATCTTTTTACATCTCTTAAGAGTTTAAAGAATTGAGTCAATTGGGAACACACCATTTCATATCATTATCAAATTATACAATAACATGTTTTCTAGATCTGTTTGCCATGGGGCCTAAAAACAATGAAATATAGAGCAACGAGCATGCCAACAGCCAAGATCTTGGTTTATAAATACCAATCTCTATTTAGAGGAACCCAAGAAAATGGCTGATTTCAGAGGAGGGGAAATAAAGGCAAAAGTGAAAGTTGTTATTACAGTGGAAAGTAAAATACACAATGAATACTAGAGACATGTCAAAAAAAAAACAAAAACAAAAAAAAAAAAAAAAGAAAAACAACCCAACAGAATCAGCTCGATTTTCTTGAATTCAAGTAATTCTTGGGGAATTTGTATATTAAAATAAATGATAGTTACCTTTATTGGTCAAAAGCTCTTTAATTCCATAGAGTCCTACTGTTCATTTTTGCTTTTTTTGCTTTTGCTTTTGGTGTCAGATTCATGAAATCATCACAGATCTTCAAGGAGCTGATTGCCTATTTTTTCTTCTGGGAGTTTTATGACTAAGTTTTTCATTGAGTCATCCATTTTGAGCTAATTTTTGTGAATGTGAAGTTTACTGGTTCATTTCATTTGTTGGTATGTGACTGCCAGTTTTCCAAGTAGTGCTCATAGTCTATTTTCTTGTATCATTTTTAATCAGTCAGAAAACGGTAAATGTGAGGTTCCTCTTGTGATAATTGTTCAAGGACTATTGAGCTCTTGTTAGAAATGGTTTATGTCTTAGCTGTTGTGCTAATCAGGGTGAACTGTGAAAAACTGCTGAGGAAAAGAAATGACCTATTTTCTTAAATGAACTTGAAACCAAAATACAATGTGAAACATATTTATGTTGAATTTGGTGTTATGTTGAATGTTAATAGGAAATATGAATCTCAATTTTTCTTTAAAGTAATAAATTTGTAAAGTTTATTTATTTTATTATTTTAATTTCGGAGTTACATTTGTACTCCTTCGGTGTATACATGTTCCACTCACCCTTCGCCAAGTTACTCATGACAATATTCTATTTCCCTCCTAAACACTCTCCTCCCTCCCCTCTAGCCCCTCTGGTAACCAAAATATTTTCACAAGATTTGGTTTTCCTGTATTTTTCCAATATATGCTTATATATATATATATATATATACACACACACACACATATATTTAATATATATGTATATTCCACAGATGAATGAAACCATCTGATAACTTCTTCACTTTGTGGTTTATTTCACTGAATATAACCACCTCGAGAGCCATCCATTGTTTTCCTAAAAGACACTATTTAATCCTTTTTAACACTGATGTATTGAATAAGTACTTTGTTTAGTTTGGAATGTACGCCTTATCAGATGTGTGACATTCAAGTGTTTTCTCCCAATTTTTAGACAGTCCTTTTGTTTTCATGACAGTTTATTTTGAGATAAAGTTTTTTGTTTGTAATCCCACTTGTTTAGTTTTGCTTTTGCTTCCCTTGCCACTGGAGTTGCATTCCCAAATTCATCTTGTGGTTACATGTCTGGTAGTATCATCCCGTGTTTCCTCTCAAGTATTTATAGTTTGGGTACTTATATCCAGACCTTAATCCATTTTGAATTAATTTTTGTGAAGGGAGTGAAGAATACATTTAGTTTTATCTTTGGCAATGGCTATCCACTTATCCAAACTTCCCAGCCCTCCTCCCACCTGCTCCTTTCTGCCGCAGACTGTGATTTATGAAACTTAAATCTCCTGGTGAGGAGGATTATCTAAGGACCACAAGGCTCATGCTCTGTGACCCAATGGGCCTGGCAGACAGGAGGCACCTGAGTGGACTGTGTGTGCTATTGCCCAACTATGGCCATAGGGCATGCCCACCTCAGAACCATAGTCTCCTGTTACTTTCCAGGGCCACTTTGGAAGAAACTTTGCAAAGTATGACTTATCTGTATCTTTCCAAGCTCAATACTGAAGTGTCACAGCCTAGACAGGTAAGGATTTAGGTGAGAGAGTGCCTGCTTCAACACTTTATGGGGCTATTTTCGGGTATCAAGGGGACAAAAACATTGCCAGCCAGTTTAGTCTCTGGAGTGATTTCATCAATGGATCAAGAAGATCTAATACATATACACAATGGAATACTACCCAGTGATCAAAAAAAGGTAAATTTTGGACATTTTTGGCAACATGGATGAAGCTGGAAGGGATTGTGCTAAGTGAAATAAGTCAGAAGGAAGAAGATAAATATCAGATAGCTTCACTTATATGTGGAATATAGAGGAACCAAACAAAGGGTCAGGAAAAAGACAACATTTGCAAGCTGACCATAGATCTGAGGCACCCTTGAGCGTTGGTCTTTCTTTTAAATCCTACTTTAAGACACTTTTTGCACTCAATCACTTCAACTCTGAATAAAACACTTTCTCACTAACACTTTCATATCAGGGCTCTTGCTGACTGAATATGGAATATGGCATGGTCCACACCTGTGAGAACCTTGCATGGTGGGGGAAATCAGGTAGGGAAGATTATGGGTTCCTGATAAATGGCAGATGTAGTTTGACATTCAAGTCTTATTTCCCACTTTGATATTTCCCTCAGGAATTTTGTCACAGAGAGCTGGATGATAGCTGCGATATGTGGTGACGCACTAATCATCAAAGGCTAAAATCATGGCTCTGCTTGTCCCCCCTAATATGAGCCCCTTACTTTCTGGTGGATTCTGTGTGATACACAAACTTGCGAAGTTTCGAACTATGTTACAGTACACAAACTTGCCAAGTGTAGAACTATGTCACCGCTGGTTTTGTAACATACCTCAACTCAGCCAATTAAATTCAAACCCAGGGAGGTGTGCAGGGGTGGGAAGTGTGTATTTTAAAAGAACTGGCAACTTTTCCAGATTATTTGTAAAGACTTGAGGGTCATGAAAGAAAATGAGTTCAAATTCTAAGTGCTGCTTACCTATCTCTTAAAAAAGTATAAAGTGTAAACAGAAGAAAATTCTTGTAGTGTCGCCTAGACAAATGAGAGCTGGTAGAAATTGCATAAGGAGAGTACTAGCTACCAAACAGAAAATTTGATCTGTGTTTTAAATCTCTACCCATCTAAATTTTTTTATGGGATAAAAATCAAGCTACTTTAGGGAAATTAAATTTTCATCCATTATTTTTCAAATTGACTTACATAGAAAGTGAAATAGTCATTGACAAAATTGGAAGATTTTTCATTATATAAGCATAACCTTTGTGCCTGGTCTATGTGAGGTTTCCTTTATGTTGTCACTGCCCTTCTCACATGATATAGAGGAAATGACTTGTCAATGCAAAATGTGTTAGAACTTAATAAATTAATGCTTAGAGTTTGAGAAATAAATGTATGTATATATAGATATATATTTTTATAAAGATTTATTCATGCATACAAGAACTGGGGTGCAGGCCAGAGTTGCGGAAGGGTGAGAGGATTCACCAGAGACAGAACAGAACAGGCAGACCAATGAAATACACTGCTGAGGGGAGCAGCAGTGAGACAGGAGAGGCCTACCGTGCCATTGGGATTCTCGCTGGCCAACCAGCATCAAACCTGCGCTGCAGAGGCTGCGGACAGCTTCACAGCTCAGCGCTCAACCACCTGTGCCACCAGGGGAGACCCATAAATGTGTATTTTAAAAGAAAAAATAGTCAAAACTGTTAGAGATACAAAAGAGAACTGCAGGTAGATGGCAGTCTTGTTACTTAAATTAGGCAACTATAAAGCAAACAATGAGATGCAATTGAAATCGATAGCAACAATATCTTGGGCATGAAAGATGGTTTGTTAAATATTTTGCATTCAGCATTTAGAAAAATTTAAGTTAAATATTGTATTGAGTTTTGAAGTGCTGAATAGGTGCGGCAGTCTCTGCCGCTGAACACCAGTGAACTTACTGGAAGAGGGAGGCTTTCACTCAGACACATCAGAGTGAGTAAGACCCCCTTCCCCTGCGCGCTGGACTGGACAGTCAATGACGGGTAAGATCGGGGGCAGACTAAAGAAGGCACTGGCCAGCCTCATGTCTGTGACTCCTGACGACCTAAGACAGGCGCAGTCCACGAGGGGCTTCATCATGATAAACTTTGGCGTTCAGATCAAACAAGGTCTACATGCCTATAAGCCTAATTTAGGCAACAAGCCCGCAGTAATTAACCCCTCCTTTGATGGAAACAAGGCTGCTAAGAGCGTCACCTGCAAACAAGCCTGATGGAATTACCTACAAAGCAGTTTTACCATTAATCAGATAGCCATTGTTTCAGAATAAGTAGCAACCTAGCAACCTGTCTATAATCATACTACTTTTTCACTTACTTTGCTTTTTCTTTATATGTGTACAATCAGTTTCAGGAAATGCATGATAAAGAAAATAGTGTGTGGCAATAGTAGTTTTATAATAATCATAATACTTCTCACATGAGACAACACCATAAAAATCAAAATGCTTACGTAGAAAATATATTGCTCGTGATCACTAAAAGTAGAAGGTGCCAGTAGGTAAATATCAATGTTTTTGATCATTGTGGTTTTGGGATATGAATCAAGAAAAGCTAGCTTAAAGAATGCTGTTCGGTGTAAGCTAAAATGATTGTGTAGATTCAGTACCTTGAGATTGTTTACTGTGCCATGTCATGGAACAGCAATCACATGCACATAAATAACAAAGTAAATGTCTTATGCCTTACAAAGTATTTTATGCTAAGAAAGAATTAAATTGTATGAAATCATCCATTGTTAAAAAAGGTATAAAAGTGTATGATGATTTTGAGCAAATTACATTCAGATCTTCACTCTTGAAGTGTGTCTGTTTGTCATTTGTGTGTCTGTCATTTATGCGCCGATTCCTTGAGCATCCTCACAGTTTCTCAATCCTGAGACAGTCCTGCAAGTCTACCGCTGCGTTGGTCCACGGCAAATAGGGGTCTCACATGTACAATGAACACTTCTGTAATGGCACATGCCATATCACGACAACCACTAAATGTGCAGTCACTCTCCACCCATCAAGCAATAGAAACCCCTTGACATATTCCGCATCCACACTTGCATCCCTGCCAACCTCCATTCTGAGAGTCTGAGTTTATTTTTGGTTGAGTATTGTTGAGTGGTTTACTTTGCTTCTTTATATTCCAAAAATGAGCAAAATCCTGTGATATTTGTCTGTCTTCTTCCAACTTTTTCCATTTACCATAAACAGAAAAAGGGCTACAGGGCACGCCCGTGTTGTTGAGAATGGCAAGCTTTCACCCTCTTTCACAGCTGAGTAGCTTTCCACTGTGTATCTACACCACCTCTTTACCCACACATCTGTTGTCAGGCAGTTAGGGTGTTTCCATATCTTGACTACTGTGATTCATGCTGCAATGAATATAGGAGTGCAAGTGCATGTATCCTTTTGAATTACTGTTCTCATAGTCTTCAAACCAATATCCAGATGTGGACTTGCTGGATTATATGTTCTATTATTAATTTTTTGAGGAATCTCCCTTCTATTTTCCATAATAGTCGCACCTATTCACATTCCAATGGACAGGTCACAATGGTTCCTTTCACTTCATTTATTGTTTCTAGATGATGGGAGGCAAAATATTCATGCTTTGATATGCATTTCCCTAATGATCAGCAATGAAATTTGCTTTTTTCTTTGATCCTGTCTCAGGGAAAGAAAACTATAAAGAAAATTATTTTGACAACTGATATTTTGGGATCTATCTATGTATATAATAGTATATATGTACATACATAGTAGTATTGAATTAACATGGCATTTTCTAATTTTGACAACTTTACTGTCTATATGTAAGAGAATGATTTTGTTCTTAGGAATTATACATCCAGGCAATTAGGGAAAAAAAGTTCATTTTCAAAACTAGTTGAGAGAGACTTGTAAAGCAATTGGGGCACAATACAATGGTGATTATAAGTGAAAGGTATACAAGAACTCCTGCTTGGAAAGCAACTTTGCATTTCCATTTCTGGGTATCCACCCCAAAGAAATGAAAACCTTTGTCTTCTCAAACATGTGTGCATGACTCCAGCATTATTCCTAGTAACCCAAAGTGGAAAGTATTTGCATGGCCATCAGCTGATGAATGAATATAATGTGCTATGTGCATGCAATGGCACACTCTTTCAGAATAAAAATTAACAAAACAGTAACGTGGTATAAGAGGAATGATCTTGAAGCTCAGAATGACAGAGCAATAGAGGCAGAGAGATTGGGGCCTCCCTGGTGTCCCAGGGGTTAAAGTCTCAGCACCATCAAGCTATCACCAGCTACTGCAGCCCAAATTTGATCCCTGGCCAGGGGATCAAATCCACATGGAGCTAATCCACATGGCTCAGCAGACTTCTCCTGTCTTACCTGCTGCTCTCCTCAGCAGTAGATTTCAGTCAATCTGCTTGTTCTTTTTTTTTTTCAATTTTTTTTAAAGATTTATTTATGCATAAAAGAGCTGGGGTACAGGCCAGAGATACGGGGAGGGGAGTGGGGAGAGAACTCACTAGAGACAGAGTGGGGAACAGAACAGGAGACTGACTGAAATACACTGCTGAGGGGAGCAGCAGGCGAGATAGGAGAGGTCTGCCTTGCCATGTGAGTTTCTCCCTGGCGGGTTAGGGATCAAACTCATGCTGCAGCGGCGGTGGGTTGCTTCATTGTGCAGTGCTTAATCCCTGCGCCACCAGGGAGGCCCTCAATCTGCTTGTTCTCCCCACTCTGTCTGTAGTGAATCCTCTCTCCCCCTGCATCTCTGGCCTACTGACCCAGTTCTTGTCTGCATAAATATTTAAAATGGATTTAAAAAAAAAAGTGTTTTAAAAAATAGAGGCAGAGAGAAATTTAGTACATACCTGGTTTTGAGCTTGGGAATAAGAGTTAACCATCAAAGACAGATTGTGAGGAATTAATTGAAGTTTTCTAAATCAGTTATGGCAATGTTTGCACAAGTCTGTCAATTATTAAAAATCATTGAATCATACACTTGAAATGGGTAATTTTTCTGTAAAAATAATCTCCTATTATCAATATAATGATTTTACTGTTAATATGGTCTCATTAAATGCTCACATTTTGGAGGTAAATTATCTTCTCTTATCTTTCACCTCCAAAACAGGTATAGTAAAAGATAGATGAGAGTAGATACTTCAGCTCAGAATTCTCACTAATGGAAATGTTAACATGATAGCTCTCGGTTCTGTCTCTGACCTGAGTCCTCTGAATAAACATAGCTATAATTATATCTTTCCACTCATATGCCTCACCAAAGGAGGGGGGGCTGATAGGATACAATGACGGAGAACACATAACAGTTTGACCAAAAATGTTTTATTTTTTGGAATCTATTTTAATTTTAAATATACATATTTTTTTTTTTATATAGTTCTGAAAGATAATGTGAAACAGTTTAATACACAATGATGGCAGTGTACACTGATATCCTCTGTTGATTTCATTAGAAAAATTTCAGTTGCATCCCATTACAATGGAAAAGACTGCTCTTCTATATAATATAGTATATTTAATTTTTGAAAGGTTTTGGAGTGAGTTTTTGCATTTACATTTGGATTAAATATACATATTTTTTACATCATCTATTATCCTTCCATAGTTAGTTTCCCTGAGGTGTGCCCCTCCCGCCAATAACCCACCTCCTAGCACCACCCAGCTCTCCCATGCCTCCCTCCCCTGCCCCATCACTCCCACACCTCCCCTGCTGCCACACACAGCTGGATGGTTGGCCCATTGACCTTGTCTTGTCCCTGGAAACTTTCCGTTTCCTGGGCAAGGACCTGAGCTCCTGGACCACAGCAGACCAGGCTGCTCTAATCCTCAGGGCAACTGTGAGGCAGGTAGCAAGGCCAAATCATTCAGGAATATTTTGTAGGGCAGGTGTGTGGAGTGGTTCTCCAGACTCCTTCATTTTGGAGCTTCCTGTGGTATAGGAGACAGCCCAGTTTTGTCTAGGCCAGTGTGGACTCTGGGTTTCGTGCCTCCCCGTCCCCACTACTTGCACCATCCATTGCAGTGACTGCCATGATGCTGCCTCTGAGTCTTTTTTTAGATTTATTTATGCATACAAGAGCTGGGATGTGGGCCAGAAGTGGGGCGGGGGGGCGTTGGGGGGTGAGAAGGATTCACCAGAGACAGAGTGGGGAGCAGAACAGGCAGACTGACTGAAATACACTGCTGAGGGGAGCAGCGGGTGAGACAGGAGAGGTCTGCTGCTGTGGGTTATCTCCCTGGCTTAGATCAAACTCAGGCTGTAAAGGTGATGGCACTGAGATTTAGCCCTGAGGCCACCTGGGAGTCTCCCCCCTCACCCCCTCCAGTGTGTTTCTTGAAGCCAGTGTGAACCACAGTAAGAGTAAAACTGACTTGTGTGGGCAGAGGTTTACACACCAAATTATTGGCCTTGAGATTTAGTATCACTCTCAAATCTTATTTCGGCAGTAACAGAGTATCCCTCACTCAATAACTTCAACTCTGAATCTAAATTCTTATCACTAACACATTCAAAGCAGTGTTCCTGCTGCCTCCATATGGAATGGGGCATGGCCCACACCTGGGAGAACTGGCCAGATAATTCAAATGCAAAGCCCTGAATCTGCTGTCCTTCTACCACCCCCTCCCCACCAGCACTAGCCACTTAGCTCCTTGGTAGGTCAGGACTTTAATTAGTGCTGTTTGTTAACTTTGGGAACTGGTGACAATCAAAAGCAATTTCCTAATTTTATGAATAATTCCTGTCTAGTTAATTTTCTGGTGCCTTGTTTGAGGATGCAACTAGATTGAGCACAAAGTCCCTCTTCTGAAAATAAATTACTATTATGTAGATGTGAAAATGTTAGGGGGAAAGGATGTCCTGAGCAAACTCCACACAGGTTTTGTGGCCTCTACCCCCACTCCAGACCAAAGCCATCAAGACACCCGGAACAACAAATCCCATCATCACTGTAGAGCAACCAGCCAAACCAGGTAGGTTCATCACTGGTTCAAGCAGCCTCTTTGGTGTTTTAGCTATTCTCATGTTCTCCATTGTACTTCACTGCCCTGCCAAGCCATGCCATGCCATCCTCTGCCACCCTGGCCTTATATGCCCAGTCTCTTGACTCAAGTGTGCCCACCTGTGCATGCCCACAGCCTACTCCAGGTGTCCGCCATCAGGCCTACATCTAGGATCCCAGGGATCCATCATTAATGCTAATGGCGGGAGGGAGAAAAGCCTGATAATCACTTACCTACAGTCACTGGAGGGTTGCTGGGACTTGAAGGTGCAGTTAAGCAGCCAGGTTTGGTATAAAACCAGACATATGGGCCTTGGGGTCTCTCGTGTCCTCTTGGCTTGACTCTTGGCTCTTCACCAGCACTCAGCATGCCATTGGGAGTCCAGGTCAGGGAAACTTGTAGCATGCATTCACCTATTTATTTCTGTAGCGCCAGCAAGGCACAGAGCAGGATCTCTATGACCTGGGCAGACGGGTTAAAGGAGAGTCCTAGAGCCCTCAGTGGCTTTTTCAGGGTTTTATTGAGTTTCTCACACCATTTGTAGTGCAGCACCCAGGTACACAGCAGGCAGGGAGGCCAGGGGACCAGGAGCCTGGCAGCCCTCCCAGCCCCTGCAGAATCTTCACTCTGGGCTCTCTGCTTCTCCTTTGCTGCTCTGCTGGTTCTGCTCTTGTTCTGCTGCTCTCTGCTCTTCTACTTGTTCTGCTGGCGCCCCGTGACGCCACCCTTATAAGCCCAGTCTCAGCCCAGGTGCGCCCACCTATGCAGGCCACACCCTACTCCAGGTGCCCGCCATCAGGCACGCATGCAGGACCCCAGGAATCCATCATTAATTCTAATGGTGAGAGGGCAGAAAAGCCTAATAATTTTTCACTTACCCTACAATCTCCCTCTCTTTCTCCCTGAGTTATTGCTTTCTTCATTTCCCCTTCTTTTGTAAATAAACCCTTTATTAACCTTTTTGTGTGTGCCTGCAGTTGAGTCTTATTGTAAGTCCCTCTAAGCGCAGGGGTGAGGACCCACAGCCAGGCAGCCCATTTTAAACAAAAAGAGACCCCAATGCTCAGCAGGGCCATTACGTCTTGACTGCCTAACTGGGGCGCTAACTAGAGAGACCCAGTGGGTGGATTCTGTAAGGTACAAGCCCTTCCAGGTGCAAAGTGTGGAATCCTGTGCTTTATCAGGCAGAAACCAGAATGTCACAGCTGATTTTGGAACATACTCCAATTCAGCCAGTTAACTTCAGAGGACCAAGAGCTGTGGGAAGGGGGTTTGGGGAAGAGGGGTTGTAAAGCAACCAACCCATTCTGAGCAGGTTTATGAACGGTTCTAGCAGCCACATGCTCTTCGCCGTGGTTTGTAGTCACTCCAACACTCCTTCGTACACTCCACTCCTCCACCCTCGACACCACACTACCACCACACCGCACTCTGCTGCACCACCCTTATATTATCAGTCTTTTAGCGCAGGTGGACCCACTTCAGGTGCTCGCCATCAGGCATGCACCCAGGATCACAGGGCTCTCTCATCTATCCTGATGGCAGAAGGGCAGAAAAACCTGATTTTTTTTTACCTTACCCTATAGGGGTGCTGGTGGAGAACATCTATTTTAAAAGACAGGTGTAAAGGTCAGAACTGGACACAGTGCAGGTTTTCTGATCCAGCAGACCGGGTAAAGGAGGAGTCAGAGTCCTCAGTGGCTTTTTGCAGGTCTTTTATTGGGATTCAGCGGATACATGGCTGGCAGGCCCCCCAGCCCCCAGCAAATCTTCACTCTATCTGGGCTCTCTGGCGTTCTCTCTGCTTCTGCTTCTCTTGCTTCTCTCTCTCGGCTTCTCTTCGGCTTCTGTTTTGGCTTCTACTGGTGTCCCCATGACGCCACCCTTAAAAGCCTTCTCAGCCCAGGTGAATCCCATCTACCTATGCCCACACCCTACTCCAGGTGCCCGCCATCAGGCATGCATTCAGGACCGCAAGGATCCATCATCTGTCCTGACGGTGGGAGGGCAGAAAAGCCTGACATTTTTCCTTACCCTACAACAGGACAACTCTTTTTTTTTTCTTTTCTTTTCTCTTTCTTTCTTATTATGTTGTTCATTTTTGTACAATATTTTATTTCTCCCCTCAGATGTAGTCCCCATAATTCTCATACCCCCATATCCCCGTGAACCATCACCATAGTCCCTTTCTCTTTCCGCCTCTGTTTTGGCCCCTCTTCCTAACCCTCCCCTGCTGTATGCCTCAGATCCATAGTTTGCCTGCAAGTGTTGCCTTTTTCTTGACCTTTGTTCAATTTCCCTATATTCAGTTTTTCACCCTTAAGAATGGTGTCAGCTGTGGGTTTGAACACCAGACAACTCTTAAGGTTTATTTATGGAGACTTCCAAAGTCACAATCATGATTAAAGAAAAGGGGGGGGGGTCTCTTCTGAGTCCAAGTTCTAAATCATTGAAGCCATTACTTAAAAGAAAAAGTTAAGTGTAGTAAGTAAGAGAAAGTACTTGGAGTTTTGCCTGGCCCAGAGAGAGCTGCAACAAATTCTTCTGGTTTTGCATAGAAAAGTGCAAAGATCTTCCACTGGCCATTAGGTTTGTGGTATTTTTTTTTAATCTTTTTTTTTTTATAGAGGCATGTTTTTATTTTATTTTATTTATTTGTTTGTTCATTTTGTTTATACATGCACTGGGTACAGTCAGAAGCGCGGGAGGGTGAGAGAATTCACCAGAGCCAGAGCGGGGAGCAGAGCAGGCAGAAGGACCACAGTACACTGCTGAGGGGAGCAGCGGGCGGCAGGAGAGGTCTGTGCACCATGTGGGACCCTCCTCCAGTGGCCCGGGAGCAGCTGGGGATCGAACCGGCACCGCAGAGGCTGCGGGCAGCTTCGCAACCCAGCGCTCAACCGCTGCGCCACCGGGGAGGCCCAGGTTTGTGGTAATTTTTTAATGTTTAAAGATTATCATGTATTCTATCCTTCATTTT
Source organism: Talpa occidentalis (assembly GCF_014898055.3). Classification (NCBI taxonomy): domain Eukaryota; kingdom Metazoa; phylum Chordata; class Mammalia; order Eulipotyphla; family Talpidae; genus Talpa; species Talpa occidentalis. Next base: position 116,226,964 of record NW_023602073.1, on the reverse strand, counting down.
GTTAATTTGATTTATCATGTATCTATGTTGAGTCATCCTTGCATCCCTGAATAAATCTGACTTGATCATGGTGTCTGATATTTTAATGTATTATTTATGAATTAATTTTGCTAATACTTTGTTGAGGAGTTTGGCATTTATGTTCATTATAAATATTGGATTGTAATTTCTTTTTTTTTTTTTGTGATGTCCTTATCGAGTTTTGGTATAAGTCTATGCATGACTCATAAGAGTTGTTAGGAAGTGTTTCCTTTATATTCTATTTTTTCAATAATTTAAGAAGGGTGGATATTAGTTCTTTGAATCTTTTAAATATTCACCAGTGAAACTATCTGATCATGAAATGTTGGTCTTTGATAGCTTTTTATTTTACTTTTTTTCAGTTTCTTTACTTGTGTCTGGTCAGATTTTCTGTTTTTAAGATTTCACTCTTGTGAAGCTTGACTACTACCTCACACCATGCACAAAAACCACCCCAAAATAGATTAAAGAACTAGACATAAGACCTGAAACCATAAAATGTATAGAAGGAAAAACAGGCAAAACACTACGTGACATACACCTCGGTAGCATCTTTAAAGACTCATCACCCAAAGCAGTGATCATGAAGGAAATGATAAACAGCTGGGACTACATCAAATTAAAGAGCTTCTGCACAGCCAAAGAGACAGTAACGAAAACAAAGAGAAACCCCACCGACTGGGAGAAAATTTTTGCACCCAACACTAATGATAAAGGACTGATCACAAAAATGTACAAAGAGCTAAAGTGTCTCAACAAAACACAATCAATAATCCAGTCAAAAAAATGGGCAGAAGAGCTAAAAAGAAACTTATCCAAAGAGGAAATGCAAATGGCCAACAGGCATATGAAAAAATGTTCAGCATCACTTGTAATCAGGAAATGCAAATCAAAATTACAGTGAGAATGACACAAATTAAAAAAACTAGTTACAACAAATGTTGGCGAGTATGTGAAGAAAAAGGAACTCTCCTGCACTGTTGGTGGGAGTGCAAACTGGTCCAACCACTATGAAAAGCTGTGTGGAGATTCCTCAACCTGCTAAAGATGCAGCTTCCATATGATCCAGCAATTCCACTCCTAGGTATTTACACAAAGGACACAGAAACATTAATTCCAAAGGGCACCTGAACCCCTATGTTTATAGCAGCACTATTTACAATAGCTAAGCTATGGAAACAGCCCAAATGCCCAAAAATAGATGACTGGATCAAGAAGATGTGGTACATATGCACTATGGAATACTACTCAGAGATAAAAAAAAAAAAAATCTCATGAATTTGCAGCAACATGGATGGCGATGGAAGGGATCATGCTCAGCAAAATAAGCCAGAAAGAAAAAGAAAAATACCAGATGGTCTCACTCATAGCAGGAATTTAGAAAACCTAAATAAGGGACCTGGAAAAAGAATAACTATAGTAAAAATCAAAATCAACAAGCAACTATAAACCAGAGATACACTATGGGGTAAGGAGGAGGGATTAGGGTCAAAATAAGGGAGGGGGTGGGAATTGTATGGGGACTATAACCAAGATGAAAATGCATACATTGTGCAAAAATGAAAAATGATGTAAAATATATAAAATAAAAAAGAAATTTAAAAAAGAAAAAGAAAGATTTCATTCTTGGAAGATTGTGCAGTTCAAGAAATTAAGTCATTTCTAGGTGGTCCAATTTGTTCATATAAATGTGTTCAGACTGGTGTCTTATGATTCCTTGTATTTCAGTTTTATTTCTTTGGATCTTTTCTCTTTTTAAATTAATATGTCAAACCAAAGTCTTGTCAATTGTGTTTACTTTTTCAAAAGAGTCAGCTTTTCTTCTCATTTTTTTATATCCAAAAGGGCAGGTTTTTTATAGAATGGAAGGGATGAGTAAAGGAGGCTTGCACAGACACAAGCAGGCAGAAAGAGCTGCCCCCGAAAGGGACAAGTTTGTTTAAAGAGAGACCTGATGGTCACAGGCGGGCAGCCTTGGGAGCAGAGCTGCCTCTGCTGCTTTGCAAAGGGAGGAGGTTGGTGAAGGGACACGCCTGCATGGTCAGCCGCTGGCAGGAAGGCTGCTGCCTCGTTTATATTTTTTATTCCTTTTGGTTTTTATCTCATTTCTTCCACTCTGACTTTTGTTATTTCCCTCCATTCATTGACTTTGCCCATATTTTTGTCTTCCTTTTCTTATTCTGTAAATGTAAGGTTACATGGTTTAATATCAATAATTCCACAATGACTTTCTTTTTAAATTTTTTATTTTGTACATCATTGTTCATTTTTAAACAATATTTGCTTCCCCTACCCCCTCAGGTCTGCATTGATTTTCTGCGTGAACTATGTATCCATTGATGTAAGTGGGTGTCAAAGTTCCCTACTTTATTTTATGATATCTATGTATTTCTCCTTTGGAACTGTTAATATTTGACTTTTCTATTTTGTTGCACCTATGTTGGGTATGTACATATTATCATTGTTATATCTTCTTAATAAATTGACCTGGGCCTCCCTGGTGGCTCTAGGGGTTAAAGCACGGCACTATGAAGCAATCCGCATCTCTGCAGCATGAGTTTGATCCCCGGCCCACCAGGGAGCAACCCACATGGCGAGGCAGACCTCTCCTATCTCGCCCACTGCCCCCCCCTCAGCAATGTGTTTCAGTCAGTCTGCCTGTTCTGTTCCCCACTCTGTCTCTGGTTAATACTCTCACCACCCCTGCACCTCTGGCCTGTACCCCAGTTCTTGTATGTATAAATGAATCTTAAGAAATTATTCTTTCAAAAAAATAAAATTAATTGACCTGTTCATCTTTTTGTTTATTGCAGTCTTTGTTTGAAAGTCTATTTTGTCCTATATGAGTATAGGCATACCAGCTTTCCTTTTAGTTGCATTTGCACAGAATGTTTTCTATCCCTTCACTTTCAGTGTTGTCTCTTATCCATATAATTTGGTCTATTTTTATACATGTAGCCACTCTGTCTTTTCATTGTAGAGTTTAGTCCATTTACATTGAAGGTGATATGTTTGTTGTCATTGTGATTTTACTAGTTGATTTCCTTTGTTTCCAAGTTCCTCTCTGTTCCTTATATAATTCCCTTGGCTAATTATTTTATCTTTAATTACTTTGCTGCATTGGTCTTTAATCTGCATTCTTCTTTTTAGGTGATTGGTCCACAACTTCTAATGTGAATATCTAATATGAGCAACCAAGTTGAATAGTGAAGAATACAATGACCCCCTCCTCCTTTGGCCAATTTCTCAGCCAAACATCTATAAGCATCTCATACCACCTCAACCTCTTAACTGTGCTTGAAACAGTAGATGCAGCACTGAATGAAGATGATAGTTGAAATAGTCATAATCAGAAATTCTCTCCCTTTTCAATACTGAGTTTACCACAGGACACATGTCCTGTTGTTAA